>NW_026561640.1:0-32808 GCF_028858705.1 Grus americana
GAGTTTTGGCATGGGTCAGGGGCGGAGCCAAGAAGCATCACTTTTGGATCCCGAGGATGCGAGCAATGTGACCTTGTTGAATACGTTAATACCCCCACACACACCTCCTCCCCTGCCCTCCATCACGGCCCCTCGCCCCCCCCCCCCCGCAAAGGAAGCGCCAACGCAGCCGGCACGGCAAAAGAGACCGCAAGCGTTTATTCAGTCACACACAGAGCCGGTTCCGGGAGAGACTCCGCACCGGGGCTCGGGGCCCGGCCCTGGGGCACCTCGGCTGTCCTACCCGGAGCCACGCTCGCCAGTCCGGCGTGGAACAGACACACGGTCGGTCCGTCAGGCTGCGGGAGAGCTGGGCTGCTATGTGCAGGCTGCCGCCAAAACCGAGGAGCCAGCTGCAGGACGCTAGAAGAGAGGAGAAAAGGGGGCAGCCAGCTGGATGGGGGGGGCGGCGGCGGCGAGCGAGAAAGCACGAGGCAAGGAAAGGGACGGCGAGTGAAGGACGGGGACAGGGAGCCTGACAGAGAGGGAGGAAGAAGCGGCAGGAAGAAGGCAGCGGGACGGCGACCGACAAACCAGGACGGGAGCGGGACAGAGAGGCAGAAACGACCCTGGGCGGGCAGCGCCACGGCGAGGGAGGAAAAGAGAATAAGGGCAGGGAGCCGGACCGAGAGGTACGGCGAGGGACAGCGGCACGGGGAGCAGGACAGAGCAACAGAGAATAAAAAAAGGAAGCGGGAGCGTGAGAGAACCGGGCTGGGGAGCAGGGAGAAGGAGAGATAAAAGGAGAGAGCAACAGAGGGAAAGAGGACCGGGGAGCGGACGCTGGGGCAGAGTGAGAACAAGAGGGGCAGGGAGCAGGACAGAGGGGCAGAGGCAGAAGGAGGACAGAGGACAGAGAGACAAAAGAGGGAGACGAGGACTGGGCAGAGGGGAGAGAAAGACGGGGCAAGGAGCAGAGACACCAAGGTGCCAGGAAAAGGACGGTCAGATGGAGCGAGAAACAGGGTCGGGGAGCAGGACAAAAGGACAAAGAAAAAGGCGAGGAAGAAGGAAGGAAGGATAAAGGTGGGACAGGGAACGGGACATACGCAGCGAAACAAAGCAGAACAGAGAAGAGAGGACAGGGATTGAGGAACAGAGAGAGAGAGACGCAGCTGGTACACAGAGACGGCGAAGGTAAGCAAAACCAGCGACGGCAGGAGGACCTGGTTCTGACAACCCATCGCTCCCGGTGTCGCTTCCACGGCCTCAAAAAATGCGACGTGCCGCAAGACAAGAGAATGGGAGAGTGAAAGCAAAGGCACGGAAACTTAACGCTCTTAGTAATTTCACTGAGCATCACAGCTTACAGTTACTCAATGTCTTCCGGTGTCACAGGGTGAGGTACAACTGATTTCGTCTCCATATCTCTGGACAGAGCTTTTCTCATATCTGGGGGGGGGGGGGGGGGAAGAAAAAAAAAAAAAGATATTCTAAGACGACAGTCCTTGCACAAAGCCACGTTCAGCAGCGAATTCTCTATTACAATAAGGTCGTTTCTAACCCAGAAGATTTCACAGAATCATAGAGTATCTCAAGTTGGAAGGGACCCATACGGATCACCGAGACCAAGCCCCCGCTCCACGCGGGACTACCTAAAACTAAACCGTGCGACTAAGAGCATCGTTCAGACGCTCCTTGAACTCCTGACAGGCTCGGTGGCTGCGACCGCTTCCCTGGGGAGCCTGTTCCGTGACTGACCGACCGCCCTCTCAGTGAAAAGCCTTTTCCCAACGTCCGGTCTGAACTTGCCCTGACGCAGCTTCGTCCCGTTTCCTCGGGTCCTAGTGCCGGTCACCGGAGAGAGCGGAGGTCAGCGCCTCCCCCTCCGCCGTCCCCCTCGAGGAAGGTGTAGACTGCGATGAGGTCACCCCTCGGCCTTCCCTTCTCCAAGCTGAACAAACCAAGTGACCTCAGCCGCTCCCCCTAAGTCTTGCCTCGGAGACCTCTCGCCATCTCGGTCGCCCTCCTCCGCGCACGCTCCCAGAGCGTTGCTCGGCGGCACCGCTCTCGACTGGAACCTAACGCTGCACGTAACTCAACTGAGCGGAAAGGAAATGACGGGCTAAAGGGACAAATACACGATTTAAGGCAGCCGCAACGATGGCAGATGTCTGTCCGTAGCCCTTCTATTTATTTCACAGCGCTCCTGCGTATCAAACGAACGGTACCAGAGCAGAAAAGGTATACGGCGTGGCCACGTTACCCCTCGGGGAGGGCGGCGAAAGGAGAGAAGATCTAGAAAGAGGAAGCAGCTGGTACTTCGCTTTTGGTAACAGAATTAACATCAACACGTTCCTTCCCTTTGAAATTGAAAACGCCACCCAATTCTCTGCCACTGTTGACCACCGACACTTGTAAATTTCTAGTGAAACAGCTGAGGAAAACAAAGTTTCAGGTCCCTGGCTAGGGGAAGAAACCAGGCAAGCGCCGCCGTTCCTTCCCCCCGACAACACTAGCAAAAAAAAACCAGCCGCTGGGGGCGAGCGTTCCTCCGAAAGAAAAATCAGGTGAGAAACCGCATTTTTATTTTCAGCTTACCTACAGGATAAATGTCTTTGTAGTTGCTACAAAACGTGTAAACTGCACAAAGATTAAGTTTTGTAACCGATCTAAGGTTCAGTACGAAAAACTACCTAAAGGAGTACGCAAAGTCCCACTCATCAACAATTATCTGACCCTGTTTCATATTAAAAAAAAAAAAAAAAAAAAAAAGTAATGCTAATCACACAGACAAGCCCAGGAACCCTCAACATGAGAATCTTTCCGTTCAGCCGGAGGCAGAGCGAGTACTTACCACGGGCATCCTCATCTGGCTCTCCGCTGCTAGCAGAGCGGCACGCCAACGCTGTCCGGTACACGCCGTAGTACGCCTAGTTGCTTCTACGTATTTACCGCCGCCTGATTTGATACTCTCACAAAGAGATCGACGAAAAAGCCACCCTTTCTTTGAAAAAATAAAAACCAAAACCACACAGTTAAGGAACGGTAGGCGAACGTATTTCTAAATCATAACCCACGGCTTGCAGGCAGACCAAGAGCAGCTCTGACGATGCGGTACGCTCATCAAACATCTTTCACGCAGGAATAACAGATGTACTCTCCTTTACCACGGGACGCAGCCGGCACAGGGACAAATTTCATGCTGTTTTTGTCACACGACCGTCCTTCTGCACCAGCCAGTGGGTTCAGAATTAAGGACAGGACAGGCTAAACGCTCACACGAGCCTCCTATCCGTAAGAAACTATTAAAAATAGAAAAAAAAACTTCCACGTTTTAGATCGCGTTGCCTTAGGGACTGCCTCCTTCAAAGCCCTGTTGGGGGGGGGGGGGGGTGGGGGGGGGGTGTGCGCGTGTGCGCGCACGCGCGTGAGGCGTGGAAATCGGTCGCAGAATTCAGTTGCCTAACGAGAGACGGCCCTTCTCCTCGCAAGGCAAACGTTTCAAAACGTCGTACTCTTTTCCGATTTTACCGGCTGGTACTGGGGTTGCCCTACCAGCATGAGTTGGGGACCCGTCCCTCTGGGTCCGTGCGACGCCAAATTAAATATTCTGCAAGTAACCGAGCAGGAGATGGAAAGTAAGCTAAGATGCTCTCTGCCGTACAAGGTTTGTTCGCCATCGTCCCCGAGGGAATCGCACAAAGCCCACGCTTGCCGAACCGGTACGTCGGAGGCCCTACGGGAAACGGCGCTGACGTTTCGCCAAGCTCTTCTCCTGTCAAGAAGAGGACCTTTTCTGCGGCATCCCTATTGGCGTTCGGCCTGCTTTCGGCTCATTCTGGCAGGTCAGCTTTCAGAGAAAGCCTGAGATTTCAAACCGCCAAGCAACATTCACCATTCTTGCTCTCTGACTAGGGGAATTTCAGCGAATCGGAACGCTACTTGGAGCCACGTTCCGGGTCTGTTTCGCCGCAAACCAAATATCTAAGCCACGGACCGGGCGCCCGTAGAAAAATTACTTTAAAAGATTAAAGACAAGCACAGTACTCACTTTTCTGAAATTTCTTCCGGTAGCGCCATCAATTTAGCGGCCGAACCCAGCCGTCGAAATTCCGGTGCAACGGAGCGAGCAGGAACGTCCGTGCCGCTCTTCCCTGGCCACGGAGCCTTCCGCTCTACCCGTTACTGCGAACGTACGGAGCATCGGCGCAGCAGCACCTGTGGAATAACGCACCGCCCACAGCTATACAGAAGAAGAATCCGAGACGACGGTAGAAGACCCCAGACCAAAAGTCACCGCGGGACTAAGGGACGCGCGGACAGCGCGCGAGGGGCGGGTGTCCGGGACCCAAGCGTGGAACGGCCCCGGGATTTCTTTGTTCGGGGTCCCTCTCTTTGGAGGCGCCCCGCCCGGGCCGATCCCGCTGCTGCACCTTTCAGTTACGTTAATTATTTTACAAAATCCGACACCCGGAGACTGCTGCCGGAAGCCTCGGGTCGAGCCCGAAGGAGGAGGAGGAGGAGGAAGCGCGCCCGAGAAGAAGCGTGCGCGCGACACCGTGAACGGGGTGCGAACGCTGGGGCGGCAGCTGCTCCTCCTCAAACAGAGACAGAGAGAGAAAGAAGAGGGGGAAAGCCACAGGGTACAGAGGGCGGAAGTGGAAAAGAGGGGCCGGAGCCGGACAGAGGGAGGTGGAGAAAGAGGCCGTCGGAAGGGAAGGGACGGGCTGCGGGGCAGAGGGGGACTTGCCAGCGCCAGGTTCGCGGTTCCACCCGATAATCGTAAAGGTCTCTGCCAACCTCGACGATTCGGTCGCTTTAAAAAACAATCGGGATCTCGAGGCGGACCGAGGGAGAGACGGAGAATATAAAAACGGTCGCGGCTAAGAGGGCAGAGAGGGAGGAATCGCGAGACAGGGAGAGGCAAGCCGGGCAGGGGAAAAAGTCCCGACAGGCTTCTGCAGCGACAGGGAGGAATTGAAGATTCGAGAGAGGGAGCTGGACAGAGAGAGAGACGGGGAAAGGTAAGACGGTGGCGAGCTACCGGCAGAGAAGCAGTGTTTTATGCCGGGGACCGGGAGAGGGACAGAGAGGGAAGGAGAAAGGAACGAAGGGACGGGCTGCGGGGCAGACAGGGAGGAAGGAAGGAAGGAAGAAAGAAAGAGGGACAGGGAGCCAGACGAACCGCGACGGGGAAAGAAAAAGGTACCGACGGGCTAGGAGGCAGAGAGGGGAGACTTTAGAAAAACAGGGACGGGGAGCGAGACGGAGCCAGACCGAAAAAAGGAACCATAGCGACGGGTGCCGGGACAGAGAGGCGGGCCTTCAAAACGAGGGGCAGGGAAGAGGCTCAAGAGGGACGGAGAAAGAGAGAGACTCACGACGACTCGCTACGGAGCCGAGAAGGAAGACCTCGAACAACAGGAACGAGGAGCCGCACAGAGAGAGCCAGAGATGGCAGAAATACCGACAGGCTACAGGACCGAGGGGGAGGAATGCAGAAACAGTGGCTGGGGGCCGGACAGAGAGACAGGGAGAGAGAGAAGGAAACAATAGCCACGGGCTACGGGGCAGAGAGAGCGAGGACCTAAAAAAGGTGGGGACAGGCAGCCCGTCAGAGCGAGATGGAAAAAGAACATAGCGGGGAGCAGAAAGCAAACCAAAAAACCCCACAGCGGGGTGGGAAAGCGAGGGGGGCAGAGGAGGGCCCGCGACGCAGAGGAGAGGCGATGGGGCCCCGCGGGCCCAGGACTCACCGCAGCTCTGGCTCTCGGCGCTGCCGGGAGAGCTTGCCAGCGCAGACGCTTCTTTCTCCCGCTCTCCGCCTTTCCTTTGCTGTCACTCCGGTCGCTCGGCTGTCCTCCGCCTAAGAGAATACACGGGTGTCTTACAGCTCCGAGGAGACGAGTCTGCCTAGATGAGTAGCCTGCCTCCCTGCCTCCCTCGGTACGCGGCCGCACCGTGCTTTGGATTACGCGTGGCGACCCTGCGGTGCCCGTCGGCAGCCTGACCTGCCGCGGAGCGCAACGAGGGATCTTTCCTCACCCGGCGAGGCAGGCGCTCTCTTGCCTGCAGCGGGAGGCAGCTGCCGGCCGGAGAGCCTTCCATCTCTTCTTCTTCTTCTTCTTCACCTTTCTCTGGCCATTCCAGCTTCCCTTAGGGCAGCTGCTGTCCACGGCCGGTAAGCGCTCCGCCGCCTGTCCCTTTTCGCCCCCACGCCACGAGGCGAGCCAGGCCAGGCACAGGCGAGGCGGGTGCAGTCGACGGCATCCCCAAGGGAGGGACGGGCAACCACGTCCTCAGCGCGGCCTGGGAGAGGGAAAGAAAAAGCAGTGGCCGTTACTACCGGAGGTCGGCCCTGGCCGGAGACCCTCCTCCTTCTGCAGGGGCTTCCGGAGACGCCGCTCTTTCCCCGCGCTGCTGCCGCTGCCGCCGCCGCCAGCACCCCCTTTCAGGAAGAAAGCGGCACAGGCGAGGGCCAGCTTGCCGCCTTCACGCCAGGGCTCGGGGGCGGCCTGGGGCTGCCGGACAGGCTTCCGGAGAGTCCGACCGGTAGCGCTCGTCTCGGGACACCGGGCAACGCCTCGCCGCGCGCGCGCTCTCGTAGCACGGCCGCACCGCTGCTCGGGAGCGGCTGGAAGCCTGCAGAAAACCACTCGAAACCGGCAAAAAAACCCCAACCTCGCGCTCCTGCGAGAGCAAGTCGGGCTGTCCGGCAGCCCCGTCCGCGAAAACGACGCCTCCCGGCACGCACTGGCAAGCGCCGCGTGGCAGCCATTAGAGTGCCGTAAGACTACACTTCCCGGCGTGCTCCGGGGAGCCAATATGGCCGACCAGCAGCCGCGTGCCCCAAGACTGCAACTCCGGCGTGCCGCGGGAGGCAGCCTTCCACGCTTCCTGACCCTGCGGGGACACCGTCCCGTGCCCTCACCCCAAAGCCGACTCACCCGAAAGCCCCGCCGAGCCGCGACGGCAGCCCCGAGCTCCGCAGCGCGGCTCCGGGCTGGGGGCCCCCCCCCCCGCCCCCGCCCCCCCCCCGCCTCCCCTCAGCCACCTCCGAAAGGCGCGGACGCCCGCCGGCTCCGGGCAGCCCCCGCCGCGCGGCTCCGGACGGTCTCCCCGCCCGGTTCCGACACGGCCGCACCCCCCCCACCCGCCGCACGGCTCCGGCAGCCCCCCTCCCCTCTGTGACACGGACCCCGCCGCCCCGCCGCCCCCCCGCCTCTCCTCGGAGGCGGCACCGCTGCTGCCGCCGCCGCTCCTCGGGGCTTTCCCCGGGACCCGCCGGTCCGTCCCGCTGCCCCGCTCACCTTCTCCCTCCGTGCAGCCGCAGCCCGGCGACGCCTCCGCTCCTCCCTCGGCTCACAGCAGCCCCTGCACACCGGCTGCCGGCAGCCGGTTCCGGGGAGGGCGTGGCGCTGCACTGCGCATGCGCGGCGCTGCCGCTGCAGTACCGAAATTTGGTCACTAGGCGGCAGCACCGAGCGAGCATGCGCTGTGCGATGCGTGAGGGGGGCTTGGCGTGCGTCGGGGGGCGGCGTTTGCGTGAGGGGCGGGGCTTGGCGTGCGTCGCGGGCGGAGTTTGCGTCAGGGGCGGAGTTTGCGTGAGGGGCGGGGCTTGGCATTGCGTCGGGGGCGGAGTTTGCGTGAGGGGCGGAGCTTGGCGTGCGTCGGGGAGGAGTTTGCGTGGGCGGAGTTTTGAGTGAGGGGCGGGCTTGGCGTGCGTCGGGGGCGGAGTTTGCGTGAGGGCGGGCTTGGCGTGCGTCGGGGGGCGGAGTTTGCGTGCGGGGCGGAGTTGGCGTCGGGGGCGGAGTTTGCGTGAGGGGCGGGGCTTGGCGTGCTTCTGGGGCGGAGTTTGCGTGAGGGGGCGGGTTTGCGTGAGGGGCGGAGTTGTGTGAGGGGCGGAGTTTGCGTCGGGGGCGGGGCTTGGCGTGCGTCGGGGGCGGAGTTTGCGTGAGGGGCGGAGTTTGCGTCGGGGCGGGCGGAGTTTGTGTGAGGGGCGGGGCTTGGCTTGCGTCGGGGCGGAGTTTGCGCCGGGGGCGGGGTTTGCATCAGGGGCGGGGCTTGGCTTGCGTCGGGGCGGAGTTTGTGTGGGGGCGGAGTTTGCGTGAGGGGGGGGCTTGGCATGCATCAGGGCGGAGTTTGCGTGAGGGGCGGAGTTCGCATTGGGGCGGGCTTGGTGGTGCCAGGGTCAGAGTTTGTGTGGGGGGCGGAGTTTGCGTGAGGGGGGCTTGGCGTGCATCAGGGCGGAGTTTGCCTGAGGGGCGGGGCTTGGCATAAGTCGGGGCGGAGTTTGCGTGGGGGGCGGAGTTTGCGGGAGGGCGGGGCTTGTGTGCGGGGGGCGGAGTTTGCGGGGGGGCCCGAGTTTGGCATGGGTCAGGGGCGGAGCCAAGAAGCATCACTTTTGGATCCCGAGGATGCGAGCAATGTGACCTTGTTGAATACGTTAATACCCCCACACACACCTCCTCCCCTGCCCTCCATCACGGCCCCTCGCCCCCCCCCCCCAAAGGAAGCGCCAACGCAGCCGGCACGGCAAAAGAGACCGCAAGCGTTTATTCAGTCACACACAGAGCCGGTTCCGGGAGAGACTCCGCACCGGGGCTCGGGGCCCGGCCCTGGGGCACCTCGGCTGTCCTACCCAGAGCCACGCTCGCCAGTCCGGCGTGGAACAGACACACGGTCGGTCCGTCAGGCTGCTGGAGAGCTGGGCTGCTATGTGCAGGCTGCCGCCAAAACCGAGGAGCCAGCTGCAGGACGCTAGAAGAGAGGAGAAAAGGGGCAGCCAGCTGGATGGGGGGGGCGGCGGCGGCGAGCGAGAAAGCACGAGGCAAGGAAAGGGACGGCGAGTGAAGGACGGGGACAGGGAGCCTGACAGAGAGGGAGGAAGAAGCGGCAGGAAGAGAGGCAGCGGGACGGCGACCGACAAACCAGGACGGGGAGCGGGACAGAGAGGCAGAAACGACCCTGGGCGGGCAGCGCCACGGCGAGGGAGGAAAAGAGAATAAGGGCAGGGAGCCGGACCGAGAGGTACGGCGAGGGACAGCGGCACGGGGAGCAGGACAGAGCAACAGAGAATAAAAAAAGGAAGCGGGAGCGTGAGAGAACCGGGCTGGGGAGCAGGGAGAAGGAGAGATAAAAGGAGAGAGCAACAGAGGGAAAGAGGACCGGGGAGCGGGACGCTGGGGCAGAGTGAGAACAAGAGGGGCAGGGAGCAGGACAGAGGGGCAGAGGCAGAAGGAGGACAGAGGGACAGAGAGACAAAAGAGGGAGACGAGGACTGGGCAGAGGGGAGAGAAAGACGGGGGCAAGGAGCAGAGACACAAAGGTGCCAGGAAAAGGACGGTCAGATGGAGCGAGAAACAGGGTCGGGGAGCAGGACAAAAGGACAAAGAAAAAGGCGAGGAAGAAGGAAGGAAGGATAAAGGTGGGACAGGGAACGGGACATACGCAGCGAAACAAAGCAGAACAGAGAAGAGAGGACAGGGATTGAGGAACAGAGAGAGAGAGATGCAGGCTGGTACACAGAGACGGCGAAGGTAAGCAAAACCAGCGACGGGCAGGAGGACCTGGTTCTGACAACCCATCGCTCCCGGTGTCGCTTCCACGGCCTCAAAAATGCGACGTGCCGCAAGACAAGAGAATGGGAGAGTGAAAGCAAAGGCACGGGAAACTTAACGCTCTTAGTAATTTCACTGAGCATCACAGCTTACAGTTACTCAATGTCTTCCGGTGTCACAGGGTGAGGTACAACTGATTTCGTCTCCATATCTCTGGACAGAGCTTTTCTCATATCTGGGGGGGGGGGGGGGAAGAAAAAAAAAAAAGATATTCTAAGACGACAGTCCTTGCACAAAGCCACGTTCAGCGAATTCTCTATTACAATAAGGTCGTTTCTAACCCAGAAGATTTCACAGAATCATAGAGTATCTCAAGTTGGAAGGGACCCATACGGATCACCGAGACCAAGCCCCCGCTCCACGCGGGACTACCTAAAACTAAACCGTGCGACTAAGAGCATCGTTCAGACGCTCCTTGAACTCCTGACAGGCTCGGTGGCTGCGACCGCTTCCCTGGGGAGCCTGTTCCGTGACTGACCGACCGCCCTCTCAGTGAAAAGCCTTTTCCCAACGTCCGGTCTGAACTTGCCCTGACGCAGCTTCGTCCCGTTTCCTCGGGTCCTAGTGCCGGTCACCGGAGAGAGCGGAGGTCAGCGCCTCCCCCTCCGCCGTCCCCCTCGAGGAAGGTGTAGACTGCGATGAGGTCACCCCTCGGCCTTCCCTTCTCCAAGCTGAACAAACCAAGTGACCTCAGCCGCTCCCCCTAAGTCTTGCCTCGGAGACCTCTCGCCATCTCGGTCGCCCTCCTCCGCGCACGCTCCCAGAGCGTTGTTCGGCGGCACCGCTCTCGACTGGAACCTAACGCTGCACGTAACTCAACTGAGCGGAAAGGAAATGACGGGCTAAAGGGACAAATACACGATTTAAGGCAGCCGCAACGATGGCAGATGTCTGTCCGTAGCCCTTCTATTTATTTCACAGCGCTCCTGCGTATCAAACGAACGGTACCAGAGCAGAAAAGGTATACGGCGTGGCCACGTTACCCCTCGGGGAGGACGGCGAAAGGAGAGAAGATCTAGAAAGAGGAAGCAGCTGGTACTTCGCTTTTGGTAACAGAATTAACATCAACACGTTCCTTCCCTTTGAAATTGAAAACGCCACCCAATTCTCTGCCACTGTTGACCACCGACACTTGTAAATTTCTAGTGAAACAGCTGAGGAAAACAAAGTTTCAGGTCCCTGGCTAGGGGAAGAAACCAGGCAAGCGCCGCCGTTCCTTCCCCCCGACAACACTAGCAAAAAAAACCAGCCGCTGGGGGCGAGCGTTCCTCCGAAAGAAAAATCAGGTGAGAAACCGCATTTTTATTTTCAGCTTACCTACAGGATAAATGTCTTTGTAGTTGCTACAAAACGTGTAAACTGCACAAAGATTAAGTTTTGTAACCGATCTAAGGTTCAGTACGAAAAACTACCTAAAGGAGTACGCAAAGTCCCACTCATCAACAATTATCTGACCCTGTTTCATATTAAAAAAAAAAAAAAAAAAAAAAAGTAATGCTAATCACACAGACAAGCCCAGGAACCCTCAACATGAGAATCTTTCCGTTCAGCCGGAGGCAGAACGAGTACTTACCACGGGCATCCTCATCTGGCTCTCCGCTGCTAGCAGAGCGGCACGCCAACGCTGTCCGGTACACGCCGTAGTACGCCTAGTTGCTTCTACGTATTTACCGCCGCCTGATTTGATACTCTCACAAAGAGATCGACGAAAAAGCCACCCTTTCTTTGAAAAAATAAAAACCAAAACCACACAGTTAAGGAACGGTAGGCGAACGTATTTCTA
Source organism: Grus americana (assembly GCF_028858705.1). NCBI lineage: Eukaryota > Metazoa > Chordata > Aves > Gruiformes > Gruidae > Grus > Grus americana. The sequence continues at coordinate 11,386 of NW_026561640.1, forward strand.
AATCATAACCCACGGCTTGCAGGCAGACCAAGAGCAGCTCTGACGATGCGGTACGCTCATCAAACATCTTTCACGCAGGAATAACAGATGTACTCCTTTACCACGGGACGCAGCCGGCACAGGGACAAATTTCATGCTGTTTTTGTCACACGACCGTCCTTCTGCACCAGCCAGTGGGTTCAGAATTAAGGACAGGACAGGCTAAACGCTCACACGAGCCTCCTATCCGTAAGAAACTATTAAAAATAGAAAAAAAAACTTCCACGTTTTAGATCGCGTTGCCTTAGGGACTGCCTCCTTCAAAGCCTGCCTGTTGGGGGGGGGGTGGGGGGGCGCGTGTGCGCGCACGCACGCGCGTGAGGCGTGGAAATCGGTCGCAGAATTCAGTTGCCTAACGAGAGACGGCCCTTCTCCTCGCAAGGCAAACGTTTCAAAACGTCGTACTCTTTTCCGATTTTACCGGCTGGTACTGGGGTTGCCCTACCAGCATGAGTTGGGGACCCGTCCCTCTGGGTCCGTGCGACGCCAAATTAAATATTCTGCAAGTAACCGAGCAGGAGATGGAAAGTAAGCTAAGATGCTCTCTGCCGTACAAGGTTTGTTCGCCATCGTCCCCGAGGGAATCGCACAAAGCCCACGCTTGCCGAACCGGTACGTCGGAGGCCCTACGGGAAACGGCGCTGACGTTTCGCCAAGCTCTTCTCCTGTCAAGAAGAGGACCTTTCTGCGGCATCCCTATTGGCGTTCGGCCTGCTTTCGGCTCATTCTGGCAGGTCAGCTTTCAGAGAAAGCCTGAGATTTCAACCGCCAAGCAACATTCACCATTCTTGCTCTCTGACTACGGGGAATTTCAGCGAATCGGAACGCTACTTGGAGCCACGTTCCGGGTCTGTTTCGCCGCAAACCAAATATCTAAGCCACGGACCGGGCGCCCGTAGAAAAATTACTTAAAAGATTAAAGACAAGCACAGTACTCACTTTTGTGAAATTTCTTCCGGTAGCGCCATCAATTTAGCGGCCGAACCCAGCCGTCGAAATTCCGGTGCAACGGAGCGAGCAGGAACGTGTCCGTGCCGCTCTTCCCTGGCCACGGAGCCTTCCGCTATACCCGTTACTGCGAACGTACGGAGCATCGGCGCAGCAGCACCTGTGGAATAACGCACCGCCCACAGCTATACAGAAGAAGAATCCGAGACGACGGTAGAAGACCCCAGACCAAAAGTCACCGCGGGACTAAGGGACGCGCGGACAGCGCGCGAGGGGCGGGTGTCCGGGACCCAAGCGTGGAACGGCCCCGGGATTTCTTTGTTCGGGGTCCCTCTCTTTGGAGGCGCCCCGCCCGGGCCGATCCCGCTGCTGCACCTTTCAGTTACGTTAATTATTTTACAAAATCCGACACCCGGAGACTGCTGCCGGAAGCCTCGGGTCGAGCCCGAAGGAGGAGGAGGAGGAGGAAGCGCGCCCGAGAAGAAGCGTGCGCGCGACACCGTGAACGGGGTGCGAACGCTGGGGCGGCAGCTGCTCCTCCTCAAACAGAGACAGAGAGAGAAAGAAGAGGGGGAAAGCCACAGGGTACAGAGGGCGGAAGTGGAAAAGAGGGGCCGGGAGCCGGACAGAGGGAGGTGGAGAAAGAGGCCGTCGGAAGGGAAGGGACGGGCTGCGGGGCAGAGGGGGACTTGCCGGCGCCAGGTTCGCGGTTCCACCCGATAATCGTAAAGGTCTCTGCCAACCTCGACGATTCGGTCGCTTTAAAAAACAATCGGGATCTCGAGGCGGACCGAGGGAGAGACGGAGAATATAAAAACGGTCGCGGCTAAGAGGGCAGAGAGGGAGGAATCGCGAGACAGGGAGAGGCAAGCCGGGCAGGGGAAAAAGTCCCGACAGGCTTCTGCAGCGACAGGGAGGAATTGAAGATTCGAGAGAGGGAGCTGGACAGAGAGAGAGACGGGGAAAGGTAAGACGGTGGCGAGCTACCGGGCAGAGAAGCAGAGTTTAATGCCGGGGACCGGGAGAGGGACAGAGAGGGAAGGAGAAAGGAACGAAGGGACGGGCTGCGGGGCAGACAGGGAGGAAGGAAGGAAGGAAGAAAGAGGGACAGGGAGCCAGACGAACCGCGACGGGGAAAGAAAAAGGTACCGACGGGCTAGGAGGCAGAGAGGGGAGACTTTAGAAAAACAGGGACGGGGAGCGAGACGGAGCCAGACCGAAAAAAGGAACCATAGCGACGGGTGCCGGGACAGAGAGGCGGGCCTTCAAAACGAGGGGCAGGGAAGAGGCTCAAGAGGGACGGAGAAAGAGAGAGACTCACGACGACTCGCTACGGAGCCGAGAAGGAAGACCTCGAACAACAGGAACGAGGAGCCGCACAGAGAGAGCCAGAGATGGCAGAAATACCGACAGGCTACAGGACCGAGGGGGAGGAATGCAGAAACAGTGGCTGGGGGCCGGACAGAGAGACAGGGAGAGAGAGAAGGAAACAATAGCCACGGGCTACGGGGCAGAGAGAGCGAGGACCTAAAAAAGGTGGGGACAGGCAGCCCGTCAGAGCGAGATGGAAAAAGAACATAGCGGGGAGCAGAAAGCAAACCAAAAAACCCCACAGCGGGGTGGGAAAGCGAGGGGGGCAGAGGAGGGCCCGCGACGCAGAGGAGAGGCGATGGGGCCCCGCGGGCCCAGGACTCACCGCAGCTCTGGCTCTCGGCGCTGCCGGGAGAGCTTGCCAGCGCAGACGCTTCTTTCTCCCGCTCTCCGCCTTTCCTTTGCTGTCACTCCGGTCGCTCGGCTGTCCTCCGCCTAAGAGAATACACGGGTGTCTTACAGCTCCGAGGAGACGAGTCTGCCTAGATGAGTAGCCTGCCTCCCTGCCTCCCTCGGTACGCGGCCGCACCGTGCTTTGGATTACGCGTGGCGACCCTGCGGTGCCCGTCGGCAGCCTGACCTGCCGCGGAGCGCAACGAGGGATCTTTCCTCACCCGGCGAGGCAGGCGCTCTCTTGCCTGCAGCGGGAGGCAGCTGCCGGCCGGAGAGCCTTCCATCTCTTCTTCTTCTTCTTCACCTTTCTCTGGCCATTCCAGCTTCCCTTAGGGCAGCTGCTGTCCACGGCCGGTAAGCGCTCCGCCGCCTGTCCCTTTTCGCCCCCACGCCACGAGGCGAGCCAGGCCAGGCACAGGCGAGGCGGGTGCAGTCGACGGCATCCCCCGGGAGGGACGGGCAACCACGTCCTCAGCGCGGCCTGGGAGAGGGAAAGAAAAAGCAGTGGCCGTTACTACCGGAGGTCGGCCCTGGCCGGAGACCCTCCTCCTTCTGCAGGGGCTTCCGGAGACGCCGCTCTTTCCCCGCGCTGCTGCCGCTGCCGCCGCCGCCAGCACCCCTGTTCAGGAAGAAAGCGGCACAGGCGAGGGCCAGCTTGCCGCCTTCACGCCAGGGCTCGGGGGCGGCCTGGGGCTGCCGGACAGGCTTCCGGAGAGTCCGACCGGTAGCGCTCGTCTCGGGACACCGGGCAACGCCTCACCGCGCGCGCGCTCTCTCGTAGCACGGCCGCACCGCTGCTCGGGAGCGGCTGGAAGCCTGCAGAAAACCACTCGAAACCGGCAAAAAAACCCCAACCTCGCGCTCCTGCGAGAGCAAGTCGGGCTGTCCGGCAGCCACGTCCGCGAAAACGACGCCTCCCGGCACGCACTGGCAAGCGCCGCGTGGCAGCCATTAGAGTGCCGTAAGACTACACTTCCCGGCGTGCTCCGGGGAGCCAATATGGCCGACCAGCAGCCGCGTGCCCCAAGACTGCAACTGCCGGCGTGCCGCGGGAGGCAGCCTTCCACGCTTCCTGACCCTGCGGGGACACCGTCCCGTGCCCTCACCCCAAAGCCGACTCACCCGAAAGCCCCGCCGAGCCGCGACGGCAGCCCCGAGCTCCGCAGCGCGGCTCCGGGCTGGCGCCCCCCCCCCCCCGCCCCCGCCCCCGCCTCCCCTCAGCCACCTCCGAAAGGCGCGGACGCCCGCCGGCTCCGGGCAGCCCCCGCCGCGCGGCTCCGGACGGTCTCCCCGCCCGGTTCCGACACGGCGCGCACCCCCCCACCCGCCGCACGGCTCCGGGCAGCCCCCCTCCCCTCTGTGACACGGACCCCGCCGCCCCCCCGCCCCCCCGCCTCTCCTCGGAGGCGGCACCGCTGCCGCCGCCCTCCTCGGGGCTTTCCCCGGGACCCGCCGGTCCGTCCCGCTGCCCCGCTCACCTTCTCCCTCCGTGCAGCCGCAGCCCGGCGACGCCTCCGCTCCTCCCTCGGCTCACAGCAGCCCCTGCACACCGGCTGCCGGCAGCCGGTTCCGGGGAGGGGGCGTGGCGCTGCACTGCGCATGCGCGGCGCTGCCGCTGCAGTACCGAAATTTGGTCACTAGGCGGCAGCACCGAGCGAGCATGCGCTGTGCGATGCGTGAGGGGCGGGGCTTGGCGTGCGTCGGGGGCGGAGTTTGCGTGTGGGGCGGGGCTTGGCGTGCGTCGCGGGCGGAGTTTGCGTCGGGGGCGGAGTTTGCGTGAGGGGCGGGGCTTGGCATGCGTCGGGGGCGGAGTTTGCGTGAGGGGCGGGGCTTGGCGTGCGTCGGGGGAGGAGTTTGCGTCGGGGGCGGAGTTTGCGTGAGGGGCGGGGCTTGGCGTGCGTCGGGGGCGGAGTTTGCGTGAGGGGCGGAGTTGGCGTGCGTCGGGGGCGGAGTTTGCGTGAGGGGCGGGGTTGGCGTGCGTGGGGGCGGAGTTTGCGTGAGGGGCGGGGCTTGGCGTGCGTCGGGGGCGGAGTTTGCGTGAGGGGCGGAGTTTGCGTGAGGGGCGGAGTTTGCGTGAGGGGCGGAGTTTGCGTCAGGGGCGGGGCTTGGCGTGCGTCGGGGCGGAGTTTGCGTGAGGGGCGGAGTTTGCGTGGGGGGCGGGGCTTGGCGTGCGTCGGGGCGGAGTTTGCGTGAGGGGCGGAGTTTGCGTGAGGGGCGGGGCTTGGCGTGCATCGGGGCGGAGTTTGTGTGAGGGGCGGAGTTTGCGTGAGGGGGGCTTGGCATGCATCAGGGGCGGAGTTTGCGTGAGGGGCGGAGTTTGCATTGGGGCGGGGCTTGGCGTGCGCCAGGGTCAGAGTTTGTGTGGGGGCGGAGTTTGCGTGAGGGGGGCTTGGCGTGCATCAGGGCGGAGTTTGCCTGAGGGGCGGGGCTTGGCTTGCATCAGGGCGGAGTTTGCGCCGGGGCGGAGTTTCCATGAGGGGCGGGGCTTGGTGTGCGTGAGGGGCGGAGTTTGCGGGGGGGGGCGGAGTTTGCGGGGGGGGCGGAGTTTGGCATGGGTCAGGGGCGGAGCCAAGAAGCATCACTTTTGGATCCCGAGGATGCGAGCAATGTGACCTTGTTGAATACGTTAATACCCCCACACACACCTCCTCCCCTGCCCTCCATCACGGCCCCTCGCCCCCCCCCCCCCCCCGCAAAGGAAGCGCCAACGCAGCCGGCACGGCAAAAGAGACCGCAAGCGTTTATTCAGTCACACACAGAGCCGGTTCCGGGAGAGACTCCGCACCGGGGCTCGGGGCCCGGCCCTGGGGCACCTCGGCTGTCCTACCCGGAGCCACGCTCGCCAGTCCGGCGTGGAACAGACACACGGTCGGTCCGTCAGGCTGCTGGAGAGCTGGGCTGCTATGTGCAGGCTGCCGCCAAAACCGAGGAGCCAGCTGCAGGACGCTAGAAGAGAGGAGAAAAGGGGCAGCCAGCTGGATGGGGGGGGCGGCGGCGGCGAGCGAGAAAGCACGAGGCAAGGAAAGGGACGGCGAGTGAAGGACGGGGACAGGGAGCCTGACAGAGAGGGAGGAAGAAGCGGCAGGAAGAGAGGCAGCGGGACGGCGACCGACAAACCAGGACGGGGAGCGGGACAGAGAGGCAGAAACGACCCTGGGCGGGCAGCGCCACGGCGAGGGAGGAAAAGAGAATAAGGGCAGGGAGCCGGACCGAGAGGTACGGCGAGGGACAGCGGCACGGGGAGCAGGACAGAGCAACAGAGAATAAAAAAAGGAAGCGGGAGCGTGAGAGAACCGGGCTGGGGAGCAGGGAGAAGGAGAGATAAAAGGAGAGAGCAACAGAGGGAAAGAGGACAGGGGAGCGGGACGCTGGGGCAGAGTGAGAACAAGAGGGGCAGGGAGCAGGACAGAGGGGCAGAGGCAGAAGGAGGACAGAGGGACAGAGAGACAAAAGAGGGAGACGAGGACTGGGCAGAGGGGAGAGAAAGACGGGGGCAAGGAGCAGAGACACCAAGGTGCCAGGAAAAGGACGGTCAGATGGAGCGAGAAACAGGGTCGGGGAGCAGGACAAAAGGACAAAGAAAAAGGCGAGGAAGAAGGAAGGAAGGATAAAGGTGGGACAGGGAACGGGACATACGCAGCGAAACAAAGCAGAACAGAGAAGAGAGGACAGGGATTGAGGAACAGAGAGAGAGAGACGCAGGCTGGTACACAGAGACGGCGAAGGTAAGCAAAACCAGCGACGGGCAGGAGGACCTGGTTCTGACAACCCATCGCTCCCGGTGTCGCTTCCACGGCCTCAAAAATGCGACGTGCCGCAAGACAAGAGAATGGGAGAGTGAAAGCAAAGGCACGGGAAACTTAACGCTCTTAGTAATTTCACTGAGCATCACAGCTTACAGTTACTCAATGTCTTCCGGTGTCACAGGGTGAGGTACAACTGATTTCGTCTCCATATCTCTGGACAGAGCTTTTCTCATATCTGGGGGGGGGGGGGGGGGAAAAAAAAAAAAAAGATATTCTAAGACGACAGTCCTTGCACAAAGCCACGTTCAGCGAATTCTCTATTACAATAAGGTCGTTTCTAACCCAGAAGATTTCACAGAATCATAGAGTATCTCAAGTTGGAAGGGACCCATACGGATCACCGAGACCAAGCACCCGCTCCACGCGGGACTACCTAAAACTAAACCGTGCGACTAAGAGCATCGTTCAGACGCTCCTTGAACTCCTGACAGGCTCGGTGGCTGCGACCGCTTCCCTGGGGAGCCTGTTCCGTGACTGACCGCCCGCCCTCTCAGTGAAAAGCCTTTTCCCAACGTCCGGTCTGAACTTGCCCTGACGCAGCTTCGTCCCGTTTCCTCGGGTCCTAGTGCCGGTCACCGGAGAGAGCGGAGGTCAGCGCCTCCCCCTCCGCCGTCCCCCTCGAGGAAGGTGTAGACTGCGATGAGGTCACCCCTCGGCCTTCCCTTCTCCAAGCTGAACAAACCAAGTGACCTCAGCCGCTCCCCCTAAGTCTTGCCTCGGAGACCTCTCGCCATCTCGGTCGCCCTCCTCCGCGCACGCTCCCAGAGCGTTGCTCGGCGGCACCGCTCTCGACTGGAACCTAACGCTGCACGTAACTCAACTGAGCGGAAAGGAAATGACGGGCTAAAGGGACAAATACACGATTTAAGGCAGCCGCAACGATGGCAGATGTCTGTCCGTAGCCCTTCTAGTTATTTCACAGCGCTCCTGCGTATCAAACGAACGGTACCAGAGCAGAAAGGTATACGGCGTGGCCACGTTACCCCTCGGGGAGGACGGCGAAAGGAGAGAAGATCTAGAAAGAGGAAGCAGCTGGTACTTCGCTTTTGGTAACAGAATTAACATCAACACGTTCCTTCCCTTTGAAATTGAAAACGCCACCCAATTCTCTGCCACTGTTGACCACCGACACTTGTAAATTTCTAGTGAAACAGCTGAGGAAAACAAAGTTTCAGGTCCCTGGCTAGGGGAAGAAATCAGGCAAGCGCCGCCGTTCCTTCCCCCCGACAACACTAGCAAAAAAAACCAGCCGCTGGGGGCGAGCGTTCCTCCGAAAGAAAAATCAGGTGAGAAACCGCATTTTATTTTCAGCTTACCTACAGGATAAATGTCTTTGTAGTTGCTACAAAACGTGTAAACTGCACAAAGATTAAGTTTTGTAACCGATCTAAGGTTCAGTACGAAAAACTACCTAAAGGAGTACGCAAAGTCCCACTCATCAACAATTATCTGACCCTGTTTCATATTAAAAAAAAAAAAAAAAAAAAAAAAGTAATGCTAATCACACAGACAAGCCCAGGAACCCTCCAAATGAGAATCTTTCCGTTCAGCCGGAGGCAGAACGAGTACTTACCACGGGCATCCTCATCTGGCTCTCCGCTGCTAGCAGAGCGGCACGCCAACGCTGTCCGGTACACGCCGTAGTACGCCTAGTTGCTTCTACGTATTTACCGCCGCCTGATTTGATACTCTCACAAAGAGATCGACGAAAAAGCCACCCTTTCTTTGAAAAAATAAAAACCAAAACCACACAGTTAAGGAACGGTAGGCGAACGTATTTCTAAATCATAACCCACGGCTTGCAGGCAGACCGAGAGCAGCTCTGACGATGCGGTACGCTCATCAAACATCTTTCACGCAGGAGTAACAGATGTACTCCTTTACCACGGGACGCAGCCGGCACAGGGACAAATTTCATGCTGTTTTTGTCACACGACCGTCCTTCTGCACCAGCCAGTGGGTTCAGAATTAAGGACAGGACAGGCTAAACGCTCACACGAGCCTCCTATCCGTAAGAAACTATTAAAAATAGAAAAAAAAACTTCCACGTTTTAGATCGCGTTGCCTTAGGGACTGCCTCCTTCAAAGCCTGCCTGTTGGGGGGGGGGGGGGGGGGGGGCGCGTGTGCGCGCACGCACGCGCGTGAGGCGTGGAAATCGGTCGCAGAATTCAGTTGCCTAACGAGAGACGGCCCTTCTCCTCGCAAGGCAAACGTTTCAAAACGTCGCACTCTTTTCCGATTTTACCGGCTGGTACTGGGGTTGCCCTACCAGCATGAGTTGGGGACCCGTCCCTCTGGGTCCGTGCGACGCCAAATTAAATATTCTGCAAGTAACCGAGCAGGAGATGGAAAGTAAGCTAAGATGCTCTCTGCCGTACAAGGTTTGTTCGCCATCGTCCCCCGAGGGAATCGCACAAAGCCCACGCTTGCCGAACCGGTACGTCGGAGGCCCTACGGGAAACGGCGCTGACGTTTCGCCAAGCTCTTCTCCTGTCAAGAAGAGGACCTTTTCTGCGGCATCCCTATTGGCGTTCGGCCTGCTTTCGGCTCATTCTGGCAGGTCAGCTTTCAGAGAAAGCCTGAGATTTCAAACCGCCAAGCAACATTCACCATTCTTGCTCTCTGACTACGGGGAATTTCAGCGAATCGGAACGCTACTTGGAGCCACGTTCCGGGTCTGTTTCGCCGCAAACCAAATATCTAAGCCACGGACCGGGCGCCCGTAGAAAAATTACTTTAAAAGATTAAAGACAAGCACAGTACTCACTTTTGTGAAATTTCTTCCGGTAGCGCCATCAATTTAGCGGCCGAACCCAGCCGTCGAAATTCCGGTGCAACGGAGCGAGCAGGAACGCGTCCGTGCCGCTCTTCCCTGGCCACGGAGCCTTCCGCTCTACCCGTTACTGCGAACGTACGGAGCATCGGCGCAGCAGCACCTGTGGAATAACGCACCGCCCACAGCTATACAGAAGAAGAATCCGAGACGACGGTAGAAGACCCCAGACCAAAAGTCACCGCGGGACTAAGGGACGCGCGGACAGCGCGCGAGGGGCGGGTGTCCGGGACCCAAGCGTGGAACGGCCCCGGGATTTCTTTGTTCGGGGTCCCTCTCTTTGGAGGCGCCCCGCCCGGGCCGATCCCGCTGCTGCACCTTTCAGTTACGTTAATTATTTTACAAAATCCGACACCCGGAGACTGCTGCCGGAAGCCTCGGGTCGAGCCCGAAGGAGGAGGAGGAGGAGGAAGCGCGCCCGAGAAGAAGCGTGCGCGCGACACCGTGAACGGGGTGCGAACGCTGGGGCGGCAGCTGCTCCTCCTCAAACAGAGACAGAGAGAGAAAGAAGAGGGGGAAAGCCACAGGGTACAGAGGGCGGAAGTGGAAAAGAGGGGCCGGGAGCCGGACAGAGGGAGGTGGAGAAAGAGGCCGTCGGAAGGGAAGGGACGGGCTGCGGGGCAGAGGGGGACTTGCCAGCGCCAGGTTCGCGGTTCCACCCGATAATCGTAAAGGTCTCTGCCAACCTCGACGATTCGGTCGCTTTAAAAAACAATCGGGATCTCGAGGCGGACCGAGGGAGAGACGGAGAATATAAAAACGGTCGCGGCTAAGAGGGCAGAGAGGGAGGAATCGCGAGACAGGGAGAGGCAAGCCGGGCAGGGGAAAAAGTCCCGACAGGCTTCTGCAGCGACAGGGAGGAATTGAAGATTCGAGAGAGGGAGCTGGACAGAGAGAGAGACGGGGAAAGGTAAGACGGTGGCGAGCTACCGGGCAGAGAAGCAGAGTTTAATGCCGGGGACCGGGAGAGGGACAGAGAGGGAAGGAGAAAGGAACGAAGGGACGGGCTGCGGGGCAGACAGGGAGGAAGGAAGGAAGGAAGAAAGAAAGAGGGACAGGGAGCCAGACGAACCGCGACGGGGAAAGAAAAAGGTACCGACGGGCTAGGAGGCAGAGAGGGGAGACTTTAGAAAAACAGGGACGGGGAGCGAGACGGAGCCAGACCGAAAAAAGGAACCATAGCGACGGGTGCCGGGACAGAGAGGCGGGCCTTCAAAACGAGGGGCAGGGAAGAGGCTCAAGAGGGACGGAGAAAGAGAGAGACTCACGACGACTCGCTACGGAGCCGAGAAGGAAGACCTCGAACAACAGGAACGAGGAGCCGCACAGAGAGAGCCAGAGATGGCAGAAATACCGACAGGCTACAGGACCGAGGGGGAGGAATGCAGAAACAGTGGCTGGGGGCCGGACAGAGAGACAGGGAGAGAGAGAAGGAAACAATAGCCACGGGCTACGGGGCAGAGAGAGCGAGGACCTAAAAAAGGTGGGGACAGGCAGCCCGTCAGAGCGAGATGGAAAAAGAACATAGCGGGGAGCAGAAAGCAAACCAAAAAACCCCACAGCGGGGTGGGAAAGCGAGGGGGGCAGAGGAGGGCCCGCGACGCAGAGGAGAGGCGATGGGGCCCCGCGGGCCCAGGACTCACCGCAGCTCTGGCTCTCGGCGCTGCCGGGAGAGCTTGCCAGCGCAGACGCTTCTTTCTCCCGCTCTCCGCCTTTCCTTTGCTGTCACTCCGGTCGCTCGGCTGTCCTCCGCCTAAGAGAATACACGGGTGTCTTACAGCTCCGAGGAGACGAGTCTGCCTAGATGAGTAGCCTGCCTCCCTGCCTCCCTCGGTACGCGGCCGCACCGTGCTTTGGATTACGCGTGGCGACCCTGCGGTGCCCGTCGGCAGCCTGACCTGCCGCGGAGCGCAACGAGGGATCTTTCCTCACCCGGCGAGGCAGGCGCTCTCTTGCCTGCAGCGGGAGGCAGCTGCCGGCCGGAGAGCCTTCCATCTCTTCTTCTTCTTCTTCACCTTTCTCTGGCCATTCCAGCTTCCCTTAGGGCAGCTGCTGTCCACGGCCGGTAAGCGCTCCGCCGCCTGTCCCTTTTCGCCCCCACGCCACGAGGCGAGCCAGGCCAGGCACAGGCGAGGCGGGTGCAGTCGACGGCATCCCCCAAGGGAGGGACGGGCAACCACGTCCTCAGCGCGGCCTGGGAGAGGGAAAGAAAAAGCAGTGGCCGTTACTACCGGAGGTCGGCCCTGGCCGGAGACCCTCCTCCTTCTGCAGGGGCTTCCGGAGACGCCGCTCTTTCCCCGCGCTGCTGCCGCTGCCGCCGCCGCCAGCACCCCTGTTCAGGAAGAAAGCGGCACAGGCGAGGGCCAGCTTGCCGCCTTCACGCCAGGGCTCGGGGGCGGCCTGGGGCTGCCGGACAGGCTTCCGGAGAGTCCGACCGGTAGCGCTCGTCTCGGGACACCGGGCAACGCCTCGCCGCGCGCGCGCTCTCGTAGCACGGCCGCACCGCTGCTCGGGAGCGGCTGGAAGCCTGCAGAAAACCACTCGAAACCGGCAAAAAAACCCCAACCTCGCGCTCCTGCGAGAGCAAGTCGGGCTGTCCGGCAGCCACGTCCGCGAAAACGACGCCTCCCGGCACGCACTGGCAAGCGCCGCGTGGCAGCCATTAGAGTGCCGTAAGACTACACTTCCCGGCGTGCTCCGGGGAGCCAATATGGCCGACCAGCAGCCGCGTGCCCCAAGACTGCAACTGCCGGCGTGCCGCGGGAGGCAGCCTTCCACGCTTCCTGACCCTGCGGGGACACCGTCCCGTGCCCTCACCCCAAAGCCGACTCACCCGAAAGCCCCGCCGAGCCGCGACGGCAGCCCCGAGCTCCGCAGCGCGGCTCCGGGCTGGCGCCCCCCCCCCGCCCCCGCCCCCGCCTCCCCTCAGCCACCTCCGAAAGGCGCGGACGCCCGCCGGCTCCGGGCAGCCCCCGCCGCGCGGCTCCGGACGGTCTCCCCGCCCGGTTCCGACACGGCGCGCACCCCCCCCACCCGCCGCACGGCTCCGGGCAGCCCCCCTCCCCTCTGTGACACGGACCCCGCCGCCCCCCCGCCCCCCCGCCTCTCCTCGGAGGCGGCACCGCTGCCGCCGCCCTCCTCGGGGCTTTCCCCGGGACCCGCCGGTCCGTCCCGCTGCCCCGCTCACCTTCTCCCTCCGTGCAGCCGCAGCCCGGCGACGCCTCCGCTCCTCCCTCGGCTCACAGCAGCCCCTGCACACCGGCTGCCGGCAGCCGGTTCCGGGGAGGGGGCGTGGCGCTGCACTGCGCATGCGCGGCGCTGCCGCTGCAGTACCGAAATTTGGTCACTAGGCGGCAGCACCGAGCGAGCATGCGCTGTGCGATGCGTGAGGGGCGGGGCTTGGCGTGCGTCGGGGGCGGAGTTTGCGTGAGGGGCGGGGCTTGGCGTGCGTCGCGGGCGGAGTTTGCGTCGGGGGCGGAGTTTGCGTGAGGGGCGGGGCTTGGCATGCGTCGGGGGCGGAGTTTGCGTGAGGGGCGGGGCTTGGCGTGCGTCGGGGGAGGAGTTTGCGTCGGGGGCGGAGTTTGAGTGAGGGGCGGGGCTTGGCGTGCGTCGGGGGCGGAGTTTGCGTGAGGGGCGGGGCTTGGCGTGCGTCGGGGCGGAGTTTGCGTGAGGGCGGGGCTTTGGCGTGCGTCGGGGGCGGAGGTTTGCGTGAGGGGCGGGCTTGGGCGTGCGTTTCGGTGCGGGAGTTTGCGTGAGGGGCGGGTTTTGCGTGAGGGGCGGAGTTTGTGTGGGGCGGAGTTTGCATCGGGGCGGGGCTTGGCGTGCGTCGGGGGCGGAGTTTGCGTGAGGGGGCGGAGTTTGAGTGAGGGGCGGAGTTTGTGTGAGGGGCGGGGCTTGGCTTGCGTCGGGGCGGAGTTTGCGCCGGGGCGGAGTTTACATCAAGGGCGGGCTTGGCTTGCGTCGGGGCGGAGTTTGCGTGAGGGGCGGAGTTTTGTGTGAGGGAGGTTGGCTTGCATCAGGGGGCGGAGTTTTGCGTGAGGGGCGGAGTTTTTTTCGCAATGGGGCGGGGCGTGTTGTGCCAGGTTCAGAGTTTGTGTGGGGCGGAGTTTGCGTGAGGGGGGCTTGGCGTGCATCAGGGCGGAGTTTGCGTGAGGGGCGGGGCTTGGCTTGCATCAGGGGCGGAGTTTGCGCCGGGGCGGAGTTTCCATGAGGGGCGGGGCTTGGTGTGCGTGAGGGGCGGAGTTTGCGGGGGGGCAGAGTTTGCGGGGGGGGGCGGAGTTTGGCATGGGTCAGGGGCGGAGCCAAGAAGCATCACTTTTGGATCCCGAGGATGCGAGCAATGTGACCTTGTTGAATACGTTAATACCCCCCACACACACCTCCTCCCCGGCCCTCCATCACGGCCCCTCGCCCCCCCCCCCCCCCCCCCCAAAAGGAAGCGCCAACGCAGCCGGCACGGCAAAAGAGACCGCAAGCGTTTATTCAGTCACACACAGAGCCGGTTCCGGGAGAGACTCCGCACCGGGGCTCGGGGCCCGGCCCTGGGGCACCTCGGCTGTCCTACCCGGGCCACGCTCGCCAGTCCGGCGTGGAACAGACACACGGTCGGTCCGTCAGGCTGCTGGAGAGCTGGGCTGCTATGTGCAGGCTGCCGCCAAAACCGAGGAGCCAGCTGCAGGACGCTAGAAGAGAGGAGAAAAGGGGCAGCCAGCTGGATGGGGGGGGGCGGCGGCGGCGAGCGAGAAAGCACGAGGCAAGGAAAGGGACGGCGAGTGAAGGACGGGGACAGGGAGCCTGACAGAGAGGGAGGAAGAAGCGGCAGGAAGAGAGGCAGCGGGACGGCGACCGACAAACCAGGACGGGGAGCGGGACAGAGAGGCAGAAACGACCCTGGGCGGGCAGCGCCACGGCGAGGGAGGAAAAGAGAATAAGGGCAGGGAGCCGGACCGAGAGGTACGGCGAGGGACAGCGGCACGGGGAGCAGGACAGAGCAACAGAGAATAAAAAAAGGAAGCGGGAGCGTGAGAGAACCGGGCTGGGGAGCAGGGAGAAGGAGAGATAAAAGGAGAGAGCAACAGAGGGAAAGAGGACCGGGAGCGGGACGCTGGGGCAGAGTGAGAACAAGAGGGGCAGGGAGCAGGACAGAGGGGCAGAGGCAGAAGGAGGACAGAGGGACAGAGAGACAAAAGAGGGAGACGAGGACTGGGCAGAGGGGAGAGAAAGACGGGGGCAAGGAGCAGAGACACCAAGGTGCCAGGAAAAGGACGGTCAGATGGAGCGAGAAACAGGGTCGGGGAGCAGGACAAAAGGACAAAGAAAAAGGCGAGGAAGAAGGAAGGAAGGATAAAGGTGGGACAGGGAACGGGACATACGCAGCGAAACAAAGCAGAACAGAGAAGAGAGGACAGGGATTGAGGAACAGAGAGAGAGAGAGACGCAGGCTGGTACACAGAGACGGCGAAGGTAAGCAAAACCAGCGACGGGCAGGAGGACCTGGTTCTGACAACCCATCGCTCCCGGTGTCGCTTCCACGGCCTCAAAAAAATGAGACGTGCCGCAAGACAAGAGAATGGGAGAGTGAAAGCAAAGGCACGGGAAACTTAACGCTCTTAGTAATTTCACTGAGCATCACAGCTTACAGTTACTCAATGTCTTCCGGTGTCACAGGGTGAGGTACAACTGATTTCGTCTCCATATCTCTGGACAGAGCTTTTCTCATATCTGGGGGGGGGGGGGAAGAAAAAAAAAAAAGATATTCTAAGACGACAGTCCTTGCACAAAGCCACGTTCAGCGAATTCTCTATTACAATAAGGTCGTTTCTAACCCAGAAGATTTCACAGAATCATAGAGTATCTCAAGTTGGAAGGGACCCATACGGATCACCGAGACCAAGCCCCCGCTCCACGCGGGACTACCTAAAACTAAACCGTGCGACTAAGAGCATCGTTCAGACGCTCCTTGAACTCCTGACAGGCTCGGTGGCTGCGACCGCTTCCCTGGGGAGCCTGTTCCGTGACTGACCGACCGCCCTCTCAGTGAAAAGCCTTTTCCCAACGTCCGGTCTGAACTTGCCCTGACGCAGCTTCGTCCCGTTTCCTCGGGTCCTAGTGCCGGTCACCGGAGAGAGCGGAGGTCAGCGCCTCCCCCTCCGCCGTCCCCCTCGAGGAAGGTGTAGACTGCGATGAGGTCACCCCTCGGCCTTCCCTTCTCCAAGCTGAACAAACCAAGTGACCTCAGCCGCTCCCCCTAAGTCTTGCCTCGGAGACCTCTCGCCATCTCGGTCGCCCTCCTCCGCGCACGCTCCCAGAGCGTTGTTCGGCGGCACCGCTCTCGACTGGAACCTAACGCTGCACGTAACTCAACTGAGCGGAAAGGAAATGACGGGCTAAAGGGACAAATACACGATTTAAGGCAGCCGCAACGATGGCAGATGTCTGTCCGTAGCCCTTCTATTTATTTCACAGCGCTCCTGCGTATCAAACGAACGGTACCAGAGCAGAAAAGGTATACGGCGTGGCCACGTTACCCCTCGGGGAGGACGGCGAAAGGAGAGAAGATCTAGAAAGAGGAAGCAGCTGGTACTTCGCTTTTGGTAACAGAATTAACATCAACACGTTCCTTCCCTTTGAAATTGAAAACGCCACCCAATTCTCTGCCACTGTTGACCACCGACACTTGTAAATTTCTAGTGAAACAGCTGAGGAAAACAAAGTTTCAGGTCCCTGGCTAGGGGAAGAAACCAGGCAAGCGCCGCCGTTCCTTCCCCCGACAACACTAGCAAAAAAAACCAGCCGCTGGGGGCGAGCGTTCCTCCGAAAGAAAAATCAGGTGAGAAACCGCATTTTTATTTTCAGCTTACCTACAGGATAAATGTCTTTGTAGTTGCTACAAAACGTGTAAACTGCACAAAGATTAAGTTTTGTAACCGATCTAAGGTTCAGTACGAAAAACTACCTAAAGGAGTACGCAAAGTCCCACTCATCAACAATTATCTGACCCTGTTTCATATTAAAAAAAAAAAAAAAAAAAAAAAGTAATGCTAATCACACAGACAAGCCCAGGAACCCTCAACATGAGAATCTTTCCGTTCAGCCGGAGGCAGAACGAGTACTTACCACGGGCATCCTCATCTGGCTCTCCGCTGCTAGCAGAGCGGCACGCCAACGCTGTCCGGTACACGCCGTAGTACGCCTAGTTGCTTCTACGTATTTACCGCCGCCTGATTTGATACTCTCACAAAGAGATCGACGAAAAAGCCACCCTTTCTTTGAAAAAATAAAAACCAAAACCACACAGTTAAGGAACGGTAGGCGAACGTATTTCTAAATCATAACCCACGGCTTGCAGGCAGACCAAGAGCAGCTCTGACGATGCGGTACGCTCATCAAACATCTTTCACGCAGGAATAACAGATGTACTCCTTTACCACGGGACGCAGCCGGCACAGGGACAAATTTCATGCTGTTTTTGTCACACGACCGTCCTTCTGCACCAGCCAGTGGGTTCAGAATTAAGGACAGGACAGGCTAAACGCTCACACGAGCCTCCTATCCGTAAGAAACTATTAAAAATAGAAAAAAAAACTTCCACGTTTTAGATCGCGTTGCCTTAGGGACTGCCTCCTTCAAAGCCTGCCTGTTGGGGGGGGGGTGGGGGGGCGCGTGTGCGCGCACGCACGCGCGTGAGGCGTGGAAATCGGTCGCAGAATTCAGTTGCCTAACGAGAGACGGCCCTTCTCCTCGCAAGGCAAACGTTTCAAAACGTCGCACTCTTTTCCGATTTTACCGGATGGTACTGGGGTTGCCCTACCAGCATGAGTTGGGGACCCGTCCCTCTGGGTCCGTGCGACGCCAAATTAAATATTCTGCAAGTAACCGAGCAGGAGATGGAAAGTAAGCTAAGATGCTCTCTGCCGTACAAGGTTTGTTCGCCATCGTCCCCGAGGGAATCGCACAAAGCCCACGCTTGCCGAACCGGTACGTCGGAGGCCCTACGGGAAACGGCGCTGACGTTTCGCCAAGCTCTTCTCCTGTCAAGAAGAGGACCTTTTCTGCGGCATCCCTATTGGCGTTCGGCCTGCTTTCGGCTCATTCTGGCAGGTCAGCTTTCAGAGAAAGCCTGAGATTTCAAACCGCCAAGCAACATTCACCATTCTTGCTCTCTGACTACGGGGAATTTCAGCGAATCGGAACGCTACTTGGAGCCACGTTCCGGGTCTGTTTCGCCGCAAACCAAATATCTAAGCCACGGACCGGGCGCCCGTAGAAAAATTACTTTAAAAGATTAAAGACAAGCACAGTACTCACTTTTCTGAAATTTCTTCCGGTAGCGCCATCAATTTAGCGGCCGAACCCAGCCGTCGAAATTCCGGTGCAACGGAGCGAGCAGGAACGTGTCCGTGCCGCTCTTCCCTGGCCACGGAGCCTTCCGCTCTACCCGTTACTGCGAACGTACGGAGCATCGGCGCAGCAGCACCTGTGGAATAACGCACCGCCCACAGCTATACAGAAGAAGAATCCGAGACGACGGTAGAAGACCCCAGACCAAAAGTCACCGCGGGACTAAGGGACGCGCGGACAGCGCGCGAGGGGCGGGTGTCCGGGACCCAAGCGTGGAACGGCCCGGGATTTCTTTGTTCGGGGTCCCTCTCTTTGGAGGCGCCCCGCCCGGGCCGATCCCGCTGCTGCACCTTTCAGTTACGTTAATTATTTTACAAAATCCGACACCCGGAGACTGCTGCCGGAAGCCTCGGGTCGAGCCCGAAGGAGGAGGAGGAGGAGGAAGCGCGCCCGAGAAGAAGCGTGCGCGCGACACCGTGAACGGGGTGCGAACGCTGGGGCGGCAGCTGCTCCTCCTCAAACAGAGACAGAGAGAGAAAGAAGAGGGGGAAAGCCACAGGGTACAGAGGGCGGAAGTGGAAAAGAGGGGCCGGGAGCCGGACAGAGGGAGGTGGAGAAAGAGGCCGTCGGAAGGGAAGGGACGGGCTGCGGGGCAGAGGGGGACTTGCCAGCGCCAGGTTCGCGGTTCCACCCGATAATCGTAAAGGTCTCTGCCAACCTCGACGATTCGGTCGCTTTAAAAAACAATCGGGATCTCGAGGCGGACCGAGGGAGAGACGGAGAATATAAAAACGGTCGCGGCTAAGAGGGCAGAGAGGGAGGAATCGCGAGACAGGGAGAGGCAAGCCGGGCAGGGGAAAAAGTCCCGACAGGCTTCTGCAGCGACAGGGAGGAATTGAAGATTCGAGAGAGGGAGCTGGACAGAGAGAGAGACGGGGAAAGGTAAGACGGTGGCGAGCTACCGGGCAGAGAAGCAGAGTTTAATGCCGGGGACCGGGAGAGGGACAGAGAGGGAAGGAGAAAGGAACGAAGGGACGGGCTGCGGGGCAGACAGGGAGGAAGGAAGGAAGGAAGAAAGAAAGAGGGACAGGGAGCCAGACGAACCGCGACGGGGAAAGAAAAAGGTACCGACGGGCTAGGAGGCAGAGAGGGGAGACTTTAGAAAAACAGGGACGGGGAGCGAGACGGAGCCAGACCGAAAAAAGGAACCATAGCGACGGGTGCCGGGACAGAGAGGCGGGCCTTCAAAACGAGGGGCAGGGAAGAGGCTCAAGAGGGACGGAGAAAGAGAGAGACTCACGACGACTCGCTACGGAGCCGAGAAGGAAGACCTCGAACAACAGGAACGAGGAGCCGCACAGAGAGAGCCAGAGATGGCAGAAATACCGACAGGCTACAGGACCGAGGGGGAGGAATGCAGAAACAGTGGCTGGGGGCCGGACAGAGAGACAGGGAGAGAGAGAAGGAAACAATAGCCACGGGCTACGGGGCAGAGAGAGCGAGGACCTAAAAAAGGTGGGGACAGGCAGCCCGTCAGAGCGAGATGGAAAAAGAACATAGCGGGGAGCAGAAAGCAAACCAAAAAACCCCACAGCGGGGTGGGAAAGCGAGGGGGGCAGAGGAGGGCCCGCGACGCAGAGGAGAGGCGATGGGGCCCCGCGGGCCCAGGACTCACCGCAGCTCTGGCTCTCGGCGCTGCCGGGAGAGCTTGCCAGCGCAGACGCTTCTTTCTCCCGCTCTCCGCCTTTCCTTTGCTGTCACTCCGGTCGCTCGGCTGTCCTCCGCCTAAGAGAATACACGGGTGTCTTACAGCTCCGAGGAGACGAGTCTGCCTAGATGAGTAGCCTGCCTCCCTGCCTCCCTCGGTACGCGGCCGCACCGTGCTTTGGATTACGCGTGGCGACCCTGCGGTGCCCGTCGGCAGCCTGACCTGCCGCGGAGCGCAACGAGGGATCTTTCCTCACCCGGCGAGGCAGGCGCTCTCTTGCCTGCAGCGGGAGGCAGCTGCCGGCCGGAGAGCCTTCCATCTCTTCTTCTTCTTCTTCACCTTTCTCTGGCCATTCCAGCTTCCCTTAGGGCAGCTGCTGTCCACGGCCGGTAAGCGCTCCGCCGCCTGTCCCTTTTCGCCCCCACGCCACGAGGCGAGCCAGGCCAGGCACAGGCGAGGCGGGTGCAGTCGACGGCATCCCCAAGGGAGGGACGGGCAACCACGTCCTCAGCGCGGCCTGGGAGAGGGAAAGAAAAAGCAGTGGCCGTTACTACCGGAGGTCGGCCCTGGCCGGAGACCCTCCTCCTTCTGCAGGGGCTTCCGGAGACGCCGCTCTTTCCCCGCGCTGCTGCCGCTGCCGCCGCCGCCAGCACCCCTGTTCAGGAAGAAAGCGGCACAGGCGAGGGCCAGCTTGCCGCCTTCACGCCAGGGCTCGGGGGCGGCCTGGGGCTGCCGGACAGGCTTCCGGAGAGTCCGACCGGTAGCGCTCGTCTCGGGACACCGGGCAACGCCTCGCCGCGCGCGCGCTCTCGTAGCACGGCCGCACCGCTGCTCGGGAGCGGCTGGAAGCCTGCAGAAAACCACTCGAAACCGGCAAAAAAACCCCAACCTCGCGCTCCTGCGAGAGCAAGTCGGGCTGTCCGGCAGCCACGTCCGCGAAAACGACGCCTCCCGGCACGCACTGGCAAGCGCCGCGTGGCAGCCATTAGAGTGCCGTAAGACTACACTTCCCGGCGTGCTCCGGGGAGCCAATATGGCCGACCAGCAGCCGCGTGCCCCAAGACTGCAACTGCCGGCGTGCCGCGGGAGGCAGCCTTCCACGCTTCCTGACCCTGCGGGGACACCGTCCCGTGCCCTCACCCCAAAGCCGACTCACCCGAAAGCCCCGCCGAGCCGCGACGGCAGCCCCGAGCTCCGCAGCGCGGCTCCGGGCTGGCGCCCCCCCCCGCCCCCGCCCCCGCCTCCCTCAGCCACCTCCGAAAGGCGCGGACGCCCGCCGGCTCCGGGCAGCCCCCGCCGCGCGGCTCCGGACGGTCTCCCGCCGGTTCCGACACGGCGCGCACCCCCCCACCCGCCGCACGGCTCCGGGCAGCCCCCCTCCCCTCTGTGACACGGACCCCGCCGCCCCCCCGCCCCCCCGCCTCTCCTCGGAGGCGCCACCGCTGCCGCCGCCCTCCTCGGGGCTTTCCCCGGGACCCGCCGGTCCGTCCCGCTGCCCCGCTCACCTTCGCCCTCCGTGCAGCCGCAGCCCCGACGCCTCCGCTCCTCCCTCGGCTCACAGCAGCCCCTGCACACCGGCTGCCGGCAGCCGGTTCCGGGGAGGGGGCGTGGCGCTGCACTGCGCATGCGCGGCGCTGCCGCTGCAGTACCGAAATTTGGTCACTAGGCGGCAGCACCGAGCGAGCATGCGCTGTGCGATGCGTGAGGGGCGGGGCTTGGCGTGCGTCGGGGGCGGAGTTTGCGTGAGGGGCGGGGCTTGGCGTGCGTCGCGGGCGGAGTTTGCGTCGGGGGCGGAGTTTGCGTGGGGGCGGGGCTTGGCATGTATCGGGGGCGGAGTTTGCGTGAGGGGCGGAGCTTGGCGTGCGTCGGGGAGGATTTGCGTCGGGCGGGAGTTTGCGTGAGGGGCGGGCTTGGCGTGCGTCAGGGGCGGAGTTTGCGTGAGGGGCGGGGCTTGGCGTGCGTCGGGGGGGAGTTTGCGTGAGGG
>NW_026561641.1:0-4547 GCF_028858705.1 Grus americana
CCCGCTGCACTTGCACCGCCTCCAAATGTAGGACGTGGCCTGCCGCACTGCGCCGCACCTCTCTGGACTTGCAGCGCCTCGCAGGTGAGGGTAGGGCCCTGTGCTGCGCTGTGCCCCGTTGTACTTGCAGCGCCTCACAGTGGAGGCCCGGGATGCCGTGCTGCGGCACACCCCCCTGTACTTGCAGCGCCTCACAATGGAGGCAAGGGCCGTGCCGTGCTTGGCGCACCCCTTGGAACTTGTGACGCATCACAATGGAGGCAAGGCCTGCGGCGCTACACGCGTCCCGCTGCACTTGCACCGCCTTCCAGTGGAGGTCAGGGCTGCCAGTTCTGCCCTTCCCAGACCTATTTCCACAGCATTACAATGCAGGCTGGGGCTGCAGCGCTGCGCTGCTCACCACTCTACTTACACACGCCGCAGAATGGAGGCCTGGCCTACTGCTCCGCGCTGCGCCCCGCTGCACTTGCACGGCCTCACAATGGTGGCCGGAGCTGCTGCGCTGCGCCCCCGCTGCACTTGCACCGCCTCCAAATGTAGGACGTGGCCTGCCGCACTGCGCCGCCGCGCCTCTCTGGACTTGCAGCGCCTCGCAGTGGAGGGTAGGGCCGCTGTGCTGCGCTGTGCCCCGTTGTACTTGCAGCGCCTCACAATGGAGGCCTGGGATGCCGTGCTGCGGCACACCCCCCTGTACTTGCACCGCCTCACAATGGAGGCCCGGATGCCGTGCTGCGGCGCACCCCCCTGTACTTGCACCGCCTCACAATGGAGGCAAGGGCCGTGGCGTTGCGCCGCACCCCTTGGAACTTGTGACGCATCACAATGGAGGCAAGGCCTGCGGCGCTACACTGCGTCCGCTGCACTTGCACCGCCTTCCATTGGAGGTCAGGGCTGCCACCTTCTGCCCTTCCCAGACCTATTTCCACAGCATTACAATGCAGGCTGGGGCTGCAGCGCTGCGCTGCTCACCACTCTACTTACACCGCCGCAGAATGGAGGCCTGGCCTAGCGCTCCGCGCTGCGCCCCGCTGCACTGGCACGGCCTCACAATGGTGGCCGGAGCTGCTGCGCTGCGCCCCGCTGCACTTGCACCGCCTCCAAATGTAGGACGTGGCCTGCCGCACTGCGACGCACCTCTCTGGACTTGCAGCGCCTCACAGTGGAGGGTAGGGCCGCTGTGCTGCGCTGTGCCCCGTTGTACTTGCAGCGCCTCACAGTGGAGGCCCGGGATGCCGTGCTGCGGCACACCCCCCTGTACTTGCAGCGCCTCACAATGGAGGCAAGGGATGCCGTGCTGCGGCGCACCCCCCTGTACTTGCACCGCCTAACAATGGAGGCAAGGGCCGTGGCGTTGCGCAGCACCCCTTGGAACTTGTGACGCATCACAATGGAGGCAAGGCCTGCGGCGCTACACTGCGTCCGGCTGCACTTGCACCGCCTTCCATTGGAGGTCAGGGCTGCCACCTTCTGCCCTTCCCAGACCTATTCCACAGCATTACAATGCAGGCTGGGGCTGCAGCGCTGCGCTGCTCACCACTCTACTTACACCGCCGCAGAATGGAGGCCTGGCCTACTGCTCCGCGCTGCGCCCCGCTGCACTTGCACGGCCTCACAATGGTGGCCGGAGCTGCTGCGCTGCGCCCCGCTGCACTTGCACCGCCTCCAAATGTAGGACGTGGCCTGCCGCACTGCGCCGCACCTCTCTGGACTTGCAGCGCCTCGCAGTGGAGGGTAGGGCCGCGGTGCTGCGCTGTGCCCCGTTGTACTTGCAGCGCCTCACAGTGGAGGCCCCGGGATGCCGTGCTGCGACACACCCCCCCTGTACTTGCACCGCCTCACAATGGAGGCAAGGGCCGTGCTGCGGCGCACCCCTTGGAACTTGTGACGCATCACAATGGTGGCAAGGCCTGCGGCGCTACACGGCGTCCCGCTGCACTTGCACCGCCTTCCAGTGGAGGTCAGGGCTGCCAGGTTCTGCCCTTCCCAGACCTATTTCCACAGCATTACAATGCAGGCTGGGGCTGCAGCGCTGCGCTGCTCACCACTCTACTTACACACCGCCGCAGAATGGAGGCCTGGCCTACCGCTCCGCGCTGCGCCCCGCTGCACTTGCACGGCCTCACAATGGTGGCCGGAGCTGCTGCGCTGCGCCCCGCTGCACTTGCACTTGCACCGTCTCAAATGTAGGACGTGGCCTGCCGCACTGCGCCGCACCTCTCTGGACTTGCAGCGCCTCGCAGTGGAGGGTAGGGCCGCTGTGCTGCGCTGTGCCCGTTGTACTTGCAGCGCCTCACAGTGGAGGCCGGGATGCCGTGCTGCGGCACACCCCCCTGTACTTGCACCGCCTCACAATGGAGGCCCGGGATGCCGTGCTGCGGCGCACCCCCTGTACTTGCACCGCCTCACAATGGAGGCAAGGGCCGTGGCGTTGCGCCCGCACCCCTTGGAACTTGTGACGCATCACAATGGAGGCAAGGCCTGCGGCGCTACACTGCGTCCTGCTGCACTTGCACCGCCTTCCATTGGAGGTCAGGGCTGCCACCTTCTGCCCTTCCCAGACCTATTTCCACAGCATTACAATGCAGGCTGGGGCTGCAGCGCTGCGCTGCTCACCACTCTACTTACACCGCCGCAGAATGGAGGCCTGGCCTACTGCTCCGCGCTGCGCCCCGCTGCACTTGCACGGCCTCACAATGGTGGCCGGAGCTGCTGCGCTGCGCCCCGCTGCACTTGCACCGCCTCCAAATGTAGGACGTGGCCTGCCGCACTGCGCCGCGCCTCTCTGGACTTGCAGTGCCTCGCAGTGGAGGGTAGGCCGCTGTGCTGCGCTGTGCCCCGTTGTACTTGCAGCGCCTCACAGTGGAGGCCCGGGATGCCGTGCTGCGGCACACCCCCCTGTACTTGCAGCGCCTCACAATGGAGGCAAGGGCCGTGGCGTTGCGCCGCACCCCTTGGAACTTGTGACGCATCAAAATGGAGGCAAGGCCTGCGGCGCTACACTGCGTCCCGCTGCACTTGCACCGCCTTCCAGTGGAGGTCAGGGCTGCCACCTTCTGCCCTTCCCAGACCTATTTCCACAGCATTACAATGCAGGCTGGGGCTGCAGCGCTGCGCTGCTCACCACTCTACTTACACCGCCGCAGAATGGAGGCCTGGCCTACCGCTCCGCGCTGCGCCCCGCTGCACTTGCACGGCCTCACAATGGTGGCCGGAGCTGCTGCGCTGCGCCCCGCTGCACTTGCACCGCCTCCAAATGTAGGACGTGGCCTGCCGCACTGCGCCGCACCTCTCTGGACTTGCAGCGCCTCGCAGTGGAGGGGATGGCCGTGCTGCGCTGTGCCCCGTTGTACTTGCAGCGCCTCACAGTGGAGGCCGGGATGCCGTGCTGCGGCACACCCCCCTGTACTTGCACCGCCTCACAATGGAGGCCCGGGATGCCGTGCTGCGGCGCACCCCCCTGTACTTGCAGCGCCTCACAATGGAGGCAAGGGCCGTGGCGTTGCGCCGCACCCCTTGGAACTTGTGACGCATCACAATGGAGGCAAGGCCTGCGGCGCTACACTGCGTCCTGCTGCACTTGCACCGCCTTCCATTGGAGGTCAGGGCTGCCAGGTTCTGCCCTTCCCAGACCTATTTCCACAGCATTACAATGCAGGCTGGGGCTGCAGCGCTGCGCTGCTCACCACTCTACTTACACCGCCGCAGAATGGAGGCCTGGCCTACCGCTCCGCGCTGCGCCCCGCTGCACTTGCACGGCCTCACAATGGTGGCCGGAGCTGCTGCGCTGCGCCCCGCTGCACTTGCACCGCCTCCAAATGTAGGACGTGGCCTGCCGCACTGCGCCGCACCTCTCTGGACTTGCAGTGATTCGCAGTGGAGGGTAGGGCCGCTGTGCTGCGTTGTGCCCCGTTGTACTTGCAGCGCCTCACAGTGGAGGCCCGGGATGCCGTGCTGCGGCACACCCCCCTGTACTTGCAGCGCCTCACAATGGAGGCCCGGGATGCCGTGCTGCGGCGCACCCCCCTGTACTTGCAGCGCCTCACAATGGAGGCAAGGGCCGTGGCGTTGCGCCGCACCCCCTTGGAACTTGTGACGCATCACAATGGAGGCAAGGCCTGCGGCGCTACACTTCGCGTCCTGCTGCACTTGCACCGCCTTCCATTGGAGGTCAGGGCTGCCACCTTCTGCCCTTCCCAGACCTATTTCCACAGCATTACAATGCAGGCTGGGGCTGCAGCGCTGCGCTGCTCATACCACTCTACTTACACCGCCGCAGAATGGAGGCCTGGCCTACCGCTCCGCGCTGCGCCCCGCTGCACTTGCACGGCCTCACAATGGTGGCCGGAGCTGCTGCGCTGCGCCCCGCTGCACTTGCACCGCCTCCAAATGTAGGACGTGGCCTGCCGCACTGCGCCGCACCTCTCTGGACTTGCAGCGCCTCACAGTGGAGGCCCGGATGCCGTGCTGCGCTGTGCCCGTTGTACTTGCAGCGCCTCACAATGGAGGCCCGGATGCGTGCTGCGGCACACCCCCTGTACTTGCACCGC
>NW_026561642.1:0-5685 GCF_028858705.1 Grus americana
CAGGGCCCGGACGTTTGCAGTTTTGAGGCTGGAATCTCGAAAATGGCTAGAGAGATGCTAAGTCTCATCTCGGAGTTTTTGGATGCCTAAAGGAGCCTGCAGCCCCAATGTTAGTAGCGCTGTGAATGGGGCCATGGTAGAGGTTTCAGGAAAGACACAGCATTCGGGGCTGGGAGGTTCCGCCTGGGAGCAGGGCCCGGACGTTTGCAGTTTTGACGGCGGAAGGCGCGTGAAGGCTGGCAAGCTGCTGTGTCGCATTACGGCGTTTTTGGTTGCGTAAAGGAGCCTGCATCCCCAGGGTTAGTAGGGCTGTGAATGGTGCGATGGTAGAGGTTTCAGCAAAAGACACAGCATTCGGGGCTGGCAGGTTTCGCCTGGGAGCAGTGTCCGCACCTTCTCAATTTTGATGGCTGAAGGCGGGCTAAGGCCAGCGAGCCGCTGCGTCGCACGTCGGACTTTTTCTATGACTAAAGTTCCCTACAGCCCCAGGGTTAGTAGGGCTGTGAATGGGGCCACAGTAGAGGTTTCAGGAAAGCAACACCATTTGGGGCTGGGACCTTTCGCCTGGGAGCAGGGCCCAGACGTTTGCAGTTTTGAGGGCTGAACTCGGGCTAAGGCCAGCGAGCCGCTGCGTCGCACGTCTGACTTTTTCTATGACTAAAGTTCCCTACAGCCCCAGTGCTAGAAGGGCTGTGAATGCGGCCATGGTAGAAGTTTCAGCAGAAGACACAGCATTCGGGGCTGACAGGTTTCGCCTGGGCGCAGGGCCCGGACGTTTGCAGTTTTGAGGCTGGAATCTCGAAAATGGCTAGAGAGATGCTAAGTCTCATCTCGGAGTTTTTGGATGCCTAAAGGAGCCTGCAGCTCCAGGGCCAGTAGCGCTGTGAATGGGGCCATGGTAGAGGTTTCAGGAAAGCAACACCTTTCGGAGCTGGCAGGTTTCCCCTGGGAGCAGGGCCCAAACGTTTTCAATTTTGACGGCTGAAGGCGGGCTAAGGCCAGCGAGCCCCTGCGTCGCATATCGGAGTTTTCTGCGACTAGAGTTCCCTACAGCCAGAAGGTTAGTAGGGCTGTGAATGGGGCCATGGTAGAGGTTTCAGGAAACAAACACCATTCGGGGCTGGGAGGTTTCGCCTGGGAGCAGGGTGCGGACGTTTGCAGTTTTGACGGCCGAAGGAGCGTGAAGGCTAGAAAGCTGCTCCGTCGCATTATGGCGTTTTTGGTTTCATAAAGGAGCCTGCAGTCTAAGGGTTACTAGGGTTGTGAATGGTGCGATGGTAGAGGTTTCAGCAGAAGACACAGCATTCGGGGCTGGGAGGTTTCGCCTGGGCGCAGGGTGCGGACGTTTGCAGTTTTGAGGCTGGAATCTCGAAAATGGCTAGAGAGATGCTAAGACGCATGTCGGAGTTTTTGGATGCCTAAAGGAGGCTGCAGCCACAGGGTTATTCGGGCAGTGAATGGGGCCATGGTAGAGGTTTCAGGAAAGAAACAGCATTCGGGGCTGACAGGTTTCGCCTGGGCACAGGGCCCGGACGTTTGCAGTTTTGAGGCTGGAATCTCGAAAATGGCTAGAGAGATGCTAAGTCTCATCTCGGAGTTTTTGGATGCCTAAAGGAGCCTGCAGCCCAAGGGTCAGTAGCGCTGTGAATGGGGCCATGGTAGAGGTTTCAGGAAAGACACAGCATTCGGGGCTGGGAGGTTCCGCCTGGGAGCAGGGCCCGGACGTTTGCAGTTTTGACGGCGGAAGGCGCGTGAAGGCTGGCAAGCTGCTGTGTCGCATTACGGCGTTTTTGGTTGCGTAAAGGAGCCTGCATCCCCAGGGTTAGTAGGGCTGTGAATGGTGCGATGGTAGAGGTTTCAGCAAAAGACACAGCATTCGGGGCTGGCAGGTTTCGCCTGGGAGCAGTGTCCGCACCTTCTCAATTTTGATGGCTGAAGGCGGGCTAAGGCCAGCGAGCCGCTGCGTCGCACGTCGGACTTTTTCTATGACTAAAGTTCCCTACAGCCCCAGGGTTAGTAGGGCTGTGACTGGGGCCATGGTAGAGGTTTCAGGAAAGCAACACCATTTGGGGCTGGGACCTTTCGCCTGGGAGCAGGGCCCAGACGTTTGCAGTTTTGAGGGCTGAACTCGGGCTAAGGCCAGCGAGCCGCTGCGTCGCACGTCTGACTTTTTCTATGACTAAAGTTCCCTACAGCCCCAGTGCTAGAAGGGCTGTGAATGTGGCCATGGTAGAGGTTTCAGCAGAAGACACAGCATTCGGGGCTGACAGGTTTCGCCTGGGCGCAGGGCCCGGACGTTTGCAGTTTTGAGGCTGGAATCTCGAAAATGGCTAGAGAGATGCTAAGTCTCATCTCGGAGTTTTTGGATGCCTAAAGGAGCCTGCAGCTCCAGGGTCAGTAGCGCTGTGAATGGGGCCATGGTAGAGGTTTCAGGAAAGCAACACCTTTCGGAGCTGGGAGGTTTCGCCTGGGAGCAGGGCCCGAACTTTTGCAGTTTTGACGGCCGAAGGAGCGTGAAGGCTAGAAAGCTGCTCCGTCGCATTACGGCGTTTTTGGTTTCGTAAAGGAGCCTGCAGTCCAAGGGTTACTAGGGTTGTGAATGGTGCGATGGTAGAGGTTTCAGCAGAAGACACAGCATTCGGGGCTGGGAGGTTTCGCCTGGGCGCAGCGTGCGGACGTTTGCAGTTTTGAGGCTGGAATCTCGAAAATGGCTAGAGAGATGCTAAGACGCATGTCGGAGTTTTTGGATGCCTAAAGGAGGCTGCAGCCACAGGGTTATTCGGGCAGTGAATGGGGCCATGGTAGAGGTTTCAGGAAAGAAACAGCATTCGGGGCTGACAGGTTTCGCCTGGGCACAGGGCCCGGATGTTTGCAGTTTTGAGGCTGGAATCTCGAAAATGGCTAGAGAGATGCTAAGTCTCATCTCCGAGTTTTTGGATGCCTAAAGGAGCCTGCAGCCCCAATGTTAGTAGCGCTGTGAATGGGGCCATGGTAGAGGTTTCAGGAAAGACACAGCATTCGGGGCTGGGAAGTTTTGCCTGGGAGCATGCCCTGACATTTGCAGTTTTGAGGCTGGAATCTCGAAAATAGCTAGAGAGATGCTAAGTCTCATCTCGGAGTTTTTGGATGCCTAAAGGAGCCTGCAGCCCAAGGGTCAGTAGCGCTGTTAATGGGGCCATGGTAGAGGTTTCAGGAAAGACACAGCATTCGGGGCTGGGAGGTTCCGCCTGGGAGCAGGGCCCGGACGTTTGCAGTTTTGACAGCGGAAGGCGCGTGAAAGCTGGCAAGCTGCTGCGTCGCATTACGGCGTTTTTGGTTGCGTAAAGGAGCCTGCATCCCCAGGGTTAGTAGGGCTGTGAATGGTGCGATGGTAGAGGTTTCAGCAAAAGACACAGCATTCGGGGCTGGCAGGTTTCACCTGGGAGCAGTGTCCGCACCTTCTCAATTTTGATGGCTGAAGGCGGGCTAAGGCCAGCGAGCCGCTGCGTCGCACGTCGGACTTTTTCTATGACTAAAGTTCCCTACAGCCCCAGGGTTAGTAGGGCTGTGAATGGGGCCATAGTAGAGGTTTCAGGAAAGCAACACCATTTGGGGCTGGGACCTTTCGCCTGGGAGCAGGGCCCAGACGTTTGCAGTTTTGAGGGCTGAACTCGGGCTAAGGCCAGCGAGCCGCTGCGTCGCACGTCTGACTTTTTCTATGACTAAAGTTCCCTACAGCCCCAGTGCTAGAAGGGCTGTGAATGCGGCCATGGTAGAAGTTTCAGCAGAAGACACAGCATTCGGGGCTGACAGGTTTCGCCTGGGCGCAGGGCCCGGACGTTTGCAGTTTTGAGGCTGGAATCTCGAAAATGGCTAGAGAGATGCTAAGTCTCATCTCGGAGTTTTTGGATGCCTAAAGGAGCCTGCAGCTCCAGGGCCAGTAGCGCTGTGAATGGGGCCATGGTAGAGGTTTCAGGAAAGCAACACCTTTCGGAGCTGGGAGGTTTCCCCTGGGAGCAGGGCCCAAACGTTTTCAATTTTGAGGGCTGAAGGCGGGCTAAGGCCAGCGAGCCCCTGCGTCGCATATCGGAGTTTTCTGCGACTAGAGTTCCCTACAGCCAGAAGGTTAGTAGGGCTGTGAATGGGGCCATGGTAGAGGTTTCAGGAAACAAACACCATTCGGGGCTGGGAGGTTCCGCCTGGGAGCAGGGCCCGGACATTTGCAGTTTTGACGGCCGAAGGAGCGTGAAGGCTAGAAAGCTGCTCCATCGCATTACGGCGTTTTTGGTTTCATAAAGGAGCCTGCAGTCCAAGGGTTACTAGGGTTGTGAATGGTGCGATGGTAGAGGTTTCAGCAGAAGACACAGCATTCGGGGCTGGGAGGTTTCGCCTGGGCGCAGGGTGCGGACGTTTGCAGTTTTGAGGCTGGAATCTCGAAAATGGCTAGAGAGATGCTAAGACGCATGTCGGAGTTTTTGGATGCCTAAAGGAGGCTGCAGCCACAGGGTTATTCGGGCTGTGAATGGGGCCATGGTAGAGGTTTCAGGAAAGAAACAGCATTCGGGGGGTGACAGGTTTCGCCTGGGCACAGGGCCCGGATGTTTGCAGTTTTGAGGCTGGAATCTCGAAAATGGCTAGAGAGATGCTAAGTCTCATCTCGGAGTTTTTGGATGCCTAAAGGAGCCTGCAGCCCCAATGTTAGTAGCGCTGTGAATGGGGCCATGGTAGAGGTTT
Organism: Grus americana; assembly: GCF_028858705.1. Lineage (NCBI taxonomy): Eukaryota > Metazoa > Chordata > Aves > Gruiformes > Gruidae > Grus > Grus americana. The sequence continues at coordinate 4,714 of NW_026561642.1, forward strand.
CAGGAAAGACACAGCATTCGGGGCTGGGAAGTTTTGCCTGGGAGCATGCCCTGACATTTGCAGTTTTGAGGCTGGAATCTCGAAAATAGCTAGAGAGATGCTAAGTCTCATCTCGGAGTTTTTGGATGCCTAAAGGAGCCTGCAGCCCCAGGGTCAGTAGCGCTGTGAATGGGGCCATAGTAGAGGTTTCAGGAAAGACACAGCATTCGGGGCTGGGAGGTTCCGCCTGGGAGCAGGGCCCGGACGTTTGCAGTTTTGACGGCGGAAGGCGCGTGAAGGCTGGCAAGCTGCTGCGTAGCATTACAGCGTTTTTGGTTGCGTAAAGGAGCCTGCATCCCCAGGGTTAGTAGGGCTGTGAATGGTGCAATGGTAGAGGTTTCAGCAAAAGACACAGCATTCGGGGCTGGCAGGTTTCGCCTGGGAGCAGTGTCGGCACCTTCTCAATTTTGATGGCTGAAGGCGGGCTAAGGCCAGCGAGCCGCTGCGTCGCACGTCGGACTTTTTCTATGACTAAAGTTCCCTACAGCCCCAGGGTTAGTAGGGCTGTGAATGGGGCCATGGTAGAGGTTTCAGGAAAGCAACACCATTTGGGGCTGGGACCTTTCGCCTGGGAGCAGGGCCCAGACGTTTGCAGTTTTGAGGGCTGAACTCGGGCTAAGGCCAGCGAGCCGCTGCGTCGCACGTCTGACTTTTTCTATGACTAAAGTTCCCTACAGCCCCAGTGCTAGAAGGGCTGTGAATGGGGCCATGGTAGAGGTTTCAGCAGAAGACACAGCATTCGGGGCTGACAGGTTTCGCCTGGGCGCAGGGCCCGGACGTTTGCAGTTTTGAGGCTGGAATCTCGAAAATGGCTAGAGAGATGCTAAGTCTCATCTCTGAGTTTTTGGATGCCTAAAGGAGCCTGCAGCCCCAGGGTTAGTAGCGCTGTGAATGGGGCCATGGTAGAGGTTTCAGGAAAGCAACACCTTTCGG
>NW_026561643.1:0-53121 GCF_028858705.1 Grus americana
CCCAGATCTCCCGGGAGCCCCTTCGAAAGAAGTTTCCTAAAATGTAGGTGCATGGAAATCCCTATGGGGGAAAAAAATGAAAAAAGGTAATAAATAAGGTGCTGGCACTTTTTTTTTTTTTTAAATTTTATTTCATTTTTTTCCCCCATTTAGAAATACAGACACTATTTTTCATTTTGGAGATGCTGAAATATATTTATTTTATGGTAAGAGATGCTCTAGTTTGGAAATGCTCCGTGTTGTAAATAAAAACTGGGGAGGGGGTTGGAATCCATCAAGCAAATCTGTGTTATTTATCACTTTGAATCTTTGTGTGTTTTGTTTTGTTTTGTTTTGTTTTAATTATTCTTTGATTGATTTTGGGTTCCTTCTGTAAAACTCAAATAATATAAATCTGTGTCGCCGTCTCGTGGGTCCCGTCCGTGAAGGGTTGATGTTGGCTGACGGGTCCACCCGCCTGAGCCGTGTCTGTCTGATTTTTCTCTTGTCACCCATTGAACGTAATGGGAAAAGAATATAATAAAAGTCTCGTGTGTCTTGCTGTGCCACTCCCGAGTCTTTTAAAGGGAGGAGAGGAGTTGGAGGCATCTTTGGAGCTTTTTAAGGGGGGGTTTGGAGTGGGCAGCGCTGATTTGGGGGAAATCCATCTCCCTGGGATGTTGGGTCAGGAACCAACCGATTGGGGAAAGAGTTGAAATCAGTGGGTTTGGGGTTTTATTTTTTTATGTAATTTAAAAAAAAAAATTTCTTTTAATTTCTCTATGCAAGTGATGGCAATGAGCTCTGTGTTGCAGGAGGGAGGCGACAGCAGCATCACCCACGTCACCTCTGCCAGACCGGGGGTGTGCGGGGAGTTCAGAAATGGGACTTGGGGGGGTGAAGGTGTTGGTACAGGAGAGAAGTCACCCCATCCAGAGTGAGCAGATCCTCCCCCCTGCCTTTGTGGCTTTTTTTGGACCATTTGCAACACAATTAATTACCATTCAATCCAAAGGTTCTAGTTATCTTCCTTTTTTTTTTTTTTTTTTTTTTTTAATTTCTTTCCAAATCCCTTCTGGCACAGGTCTGTGGGGTCAGGCAGGTTCATCCCGATCACCCTTTTACCTAAAACTCGAGGAATTGAGAGAAAAATGGGGCACTTGAGCCAAGCCGGGGATCGGAGCCCGGTGCCTCAAAATCCCCCGGGACCAGCGGCGCGCGGGATCCCGATGGGATGCTCGGAAGCATTGGAGACGTCACCAACCGGCTGCCGGATTTAACAAAGGTTTTATTACGGTTTAGGGAAAGCCGCAGGATCTACAGCGCCCTCGGAGCTGTTAGAGAGAAAATGAAGCCGGAGAAATGCAGGTTTGAAGGGAAGGCTGATCCGCGGGTGCAAATTTTCGGAGGAGGTGACTGGGAAACACCGAAGGGATTGATTGATGCGGCTGCGTGTGATGGATAAATCCTTCCCGTGGAGCATCCCATCGCTGGCAGTGATGGACGGGTGCAACTATCCCCAGGCTGATGCTGCTGGAAAGCTGATGTTGCCGTTTAATTGTACCTTCAAAATAAAAAGCAAACAACCACCAAACAGTTTCACGGACTAGAAAACTCCCCCTAACATCAGTTTAGGAGCTTGGGAACAGCGGATTTTCTCGTTCGCAAAGGAGCAAATGCTTTGCTTCGACGAGACCGCAACGTGGTAATATCCCCTGTAAATGCAAACGATCCCGCCGCGTTGAGACTGAAATGAAATGCAAAACGTCAGCACGGAGCACGGCAAGAACAAAACAGCCTCTTCCCATCGTAAATTATCAACTCCCCCAAAGCAGCTTAATTTTCCTTGTTTTATTTTATTACGAGTAAACACCAGAGAAGCCCCGTGAGCCAGCAAAAATGAGAAGCAGCGTCAGGCGTAGGAAGCCAGACTCTGACTTTGCACCACACCCGCTGATTTGTGGCTACGTTTTGAAATGATTCCTTTATTTGTTTTTAATGGGCCACGTCTGCTGTTTGGGCTGACTTACGTGAGCGGTGGGAACGCGGCCGGGAAGGGGACGCCACGGGGCTCCTCCTTCGGGGACCTCTTTGCGGAGCTGCCGAATATAAGAAAACAGGTGGAGAGAAAACTTCTAAAACTGCGTTATCGACTGGGATCGTGGCGTGGTGGGAGGTTATTTCCCAGCGTGGTCCCTTCCCCCTCCCTCTTTTTACCTGTACCGCTTGGTGTTGATGAGCCAGTGCACAAAGTCCTTGGCCTTCATCTTGTCCAGGTAGGGGGTGAAGTCGCTGGTGAAGGTGCCTTCCGAGTGTCGCTTGATGTTGGAGGCGAAGCTTTGGGCGCTTTGGGATTCGTACGACTGCCATCTGCTCGGAGAGAGAAGGATGGGGGAAGAAAATGTGGTTTAATGCACATGGTGGCATCCTGCATTGTCCCTGCGGGAGGTGCCCAGAGCGGGGGGTGTGTCCTGTAAAGTACTTAACTGTGTGCAGCATCCTCCAGAAAAGCTCTAATAATAAAGAAAAATAATTTGCAGCCTCGGGAGGGTCTGCCAAGCCAGGCCAGGGTTGTCCCCGCCATCATATATACGCACTATCCTATCCCATATTATTTGCCCTACTCCTTGCTCGGCTGTGGTGGGTTCATGCCTGGGAGGGAGGGAGGGAGGGAGGGAGCGTGGTGCCGCCCCGAGGTTTAGATCAACCTCCTCCAGCTCCAGGACAGAGAGCTGACATTGGGGTCCCCCCCTTCCACAAATTCCCCCCGGCAGAAGATCCCCAAAGGATTTTCCTCCCACACAGCTGCCGGCATGGAGCGGGGCTCAGCACCCAGCCCAAATGTGTTGGGTTTGTGTGGCAAGGTTTTGGTAGCAGGGGGGGGCTACAGGGGTGGCTTCTGTGAGAAGCTGCCAGAAGCTTCCCCTGTGTCTGACAGAGCCAATGGCAGCCGGCTCCAAGATGGACCCGCCCTGGCCAAGGCCGAGCCAATCAGCGCCTCTGTGAGAACATATTTAAGAAGGAAAAAAAACCAGTTAGAGAGAGCTTGTGCAGCGGGAGAGAGGAGTGAGAAGCTGTAAGAAACTCTGCAGACACCCAGGTCAGTGCAGAAGGAGGGGCAGGAGGTGCTCCAGGCACCGGAGCAGAGATCCCCCTGCAGCCCGTGGTGAAGGCCATGGTGAAGCAGGCTGTCCCCCTGCAGCCCATGGAGGAAGGATGAGGGGGTGCAGAGATTCCCCTGCAGCCCATGGAGGAAGGATGAGGGGGTGCAGAGATTCCCCTGCAGCCCATGGAGGAAGGATGAGGGGGTGCAGAGATTCCCCCTGCAGCCCATGGAGGAAGGATGAGGGGGTGCAGAGATTCCCCTGCAGCCCATGGAGGAAGGATGAGGGGGTGCAGAGATTCCCCTGCAGCCCGTGGAGGACCACGCCGGAGCAGGTGGAGGGCACCTGAAGGAGGCCGTGGCCCGTGGGAAGCCCACGCTGGATCAAGTTGCTGGCAGGACCTGTGGACCCGTGGAGAGAGGAGCCCACGCCGGAGCAGGTTTGCTGGCAGGACTTGTGACCCCGTGGGGGGACCCACGCTGGAGCAGTTTGCTCCTGAAGGTCTGCACCCCGTGGGAGAGACCACGCTGGAGCAGTTCGTGAAGGACTGTAGCCCGTGGGAGAGGCTCCATGTAGGAGCAGGGGAACGATGAGAGGAGTCCTCCCCGTGAGGAGGAAGAAGCGGCAGACTCAAAGATTAATTAGAGTTGTACATTTTTTATCTTTGCTGGATGCCTTCGCAGTTCAGGGGGAGTAAAATGCCACCCCCCACCCCCCCCTCATTTGCTGAAACTTTGGCTTTTGTTTGCCTGTCACCACGCACTTTCATTGCTCTGGTTTAAATTCTTTGGTGGCATCTCCGTGTGAGGCTCGCTGCGATTTCGGGGATGCTGTGGTGGCCGGGGAAGGGCGATGGGATGCTCGGAGCATCTCGCCACGGACCCGGAGGTCCCCACTTGTCCCGTTTCCTCCCACGTTTGCTCCTGAAGCTTTAAAACTTAATAATATAAAAGCAGCGGGGGATCTGAGCCGCCCTGTAACGGGTATTTTCCCAAGGGTTTGCGCCTCAGTCGTATGTTGGCAGCTTGTGCTGTGAAACACACCAAAACGCCGCTTATGCCTTTCGCCCCGGCGTTTACACCCCATTTCTCTCCTCCGGGTAGGTTTGGTTCAAAACAGAGCTGGTTTCTCCCCATCCACTAAGTTTTCCAAGCAGGATGAGTTTTGGGGTTGCGTGGCTTTAAATAACCGCCCATGCCCAAGATTCCGATTCCAAGAAACGGTCACTTTTTGTGTACCTGGAGTTGGTACACAGCGGGCGACACTGAGCTCCTCTCGGTGAGGGTTACTGCGGTGTCCTGGGGGGGGTCTAACCCCCCTTGATTGATCCCCAAAACCCCAAAACCGCTGACCGACGTCAGGATGAGCCAGGACGAGGGTTACAAAATGACGCTGCTGGAAGAGTTACAGGTAGGGGCTCTGCCGAGGGGCCCAACGTCCCCGATGCCCCCCCACCCCGCCCCAAACGGTTGGAAACCTCTCCCCGAAATCCCGTCGGCATTTCCCCGGAGCGCAGAGGGATGCGGAGGGGGGGAGATGCTTTGTGCCGGGGAGGGCTCCCGGCGGCAGGTTCAGCGTCGTTGGTCGGAGTACGGGGGCAAAACGGTTTCTAAGAGAGACGGAGACTTTCCCCGTGTCACCCGCGGGGTGTTTGACTCCCAAACCGCCCCGTGTATTCCCACTCCAACACCCACCTAATGCGCTCGAGCTTGTGATTTCGTTTAAATCGCGATTTTTTTTTTTTTTAAAACTGCGATTTTTTTTTTGAAACCGCGATTTTTTTCTTTAAACAGTAATTTTTTTTTTTAAATTGCAATTTAAAGCGATTTTATTAAGCCCTTTCATCCCATACCTTTTCCCGGCTTGGGGTTTGGAGTTTCTTGGGGTTGGTTTTTTTGGGGATTTTTTTTTTTTTTTGGCAAAACCAAAGGGGAGCAGGATGCATTTTTGCTAAGAGGGGACGGAGGGTGGTGGAGGCCATCATCGGAGAGAGGACAGGAAAGCCACGGGCGCGTGATAATCCGGCTGCCGGGTTACGTGGGCGAGTCCCGGGAGCTGGCGGGGAGTTAGCAACAGGTCGGCTCTGAAATTAATACTCGGGGACCAGCAAACTCGTTTCCAGACAGGAGCGTTTCTTCCTCTTGTTCGTTAAATTAACTGGTGCCTTTCCTGAGCATCGCTGCTGCGCGGTGGCAGGTGATGCTGTTCAGTCGAAGCAGGAATTTGGGGGATAAAAAGCAGATTTCACGTTAGTGTTTGCAGCTTAAATCGTAACAAGTTATTTATTTTCTGGCTTTGGGTTTGTTGTTTTTTTTTTTAATTAAGTCTTTTTGATTAATGCATCATTATTAGTACAACGGGCAGCATCTGCCAGCGCAGCGTTTGAAGTTTTATTTTAAATTATGGGTTTGGTTCTTTTGGGCTGTTTCCCAGTGCCCGGTGTAGCTCTTGCTTCTTGAATTTCGTCCAACAGCCCTGACAGTTCCCCAAGTTTTCTTGGTGTTTTGCTCTTCTTCAAACTTCGGTTTCAGAAATCGAGCAACTGGGTGCAAATCTCGGAGGGGTTTTTTGGGGGTTTTTTTTGTGTTTGAACGATGCTACGGGCTGTTTTATTGGGTTATGGGAAGAGAAACCTCCTCCAAGTCCGTGCTTTTAGGGCTGTGCCTGGAGGAGGAGGCACGCGGAGGCGTGATGCTCGTGGATTTGGGTGGACGCGGGGGGTGGACGATGGCCGGGAGGACGTAAGGGAGCTCTGCACAACTTTTCCCTTCTCCTTTCTAAACAGGGAGATGACGAAGAGGCAGTGATTGACCAAGGAAGAACGAGCAACGTCGTCAATATTCACTATGAGAAGGAGGAGTTGGAAGGTGAGTCTCTGCTGAGATCCCGGTAGAGGAGCCGCCAGCCCAGCGCCTTTTCCTGTCGCACAAAGTCCCTGCGACGTCCCTTGCTTGGCATTTTAGATGATCGGGAACCATCACTTGTTGTTGCTCTCTCGTTGCAAAGTTTGAGTAAAATAGGCTTGGGAAAAAAGGGCAGGTCTGTGACGTTCAGGGATCCAGTTAAAAGAAAATTAAGAGAAGTTGATGTTTCCTCCTGGGATGGCTGCACTGATTTAATTGCAGCATCTGCGTCAAGTGTCTCCGCGGTATCGAGAACGATGCAAACGCCGCTTTTTCGCAGGCCACCGGACCCTGTACGTGGGCGTGCGGATGCCGCTGGTGAGGCAAAGCCAGCGGCATCACCGTCCCCACAGCCAGAAGCATCGGGAACGGGAGAAGGACTCTGCCCCGACGGAGCAGGGCTACCACTGTAAGTCCCGCCGCAGCGTTCACTGAACTCCTCGGGGCTACGTGGGTGCTGGGGTCTTCTGCAAGCAGGTCCCCGTGCCGGTTTGAGTGGCTTGCTGTTCCTCCGAGGGAAAGCGGCATCATTTAGCAGGACCCTCTCTCTTTTCCCAAACTTTCCTCTTTCTTCTCTTTTTTTTTTATTTTTTTTTTTATTTTTTTTTAAGACAGTTAAATGCATAAAGGATTTAGGCTCGCCTTCCTCAGAGGGATCCTGGCTTTAAAAATGGAACTGTGGGGAAGGGAAGGTGCCCATGCTTATGCAGAGGTGGATTAGATGCTTCTCCTTCTCTGGGGCTCTGTGCAAGCCTGGACAGAGCCAGGGCAGAGGGGCCAGCCCGATGTTTATGGTGCCGATCGATGCCCGCTTTGCCTATGAGCGTGACGGGCCGTATTCGGGCGTGGTAACGGGACGGGGCTTTGCCTTCTGCCCCCAGACACTCCGTCCCAGCGAGTGCAGTTCATCCTCGGGACCGAGGAGGACGAGCAGCACGTTCCCCATGACTTGTTCACCGAGCTGGATGAGATCTGCGTGAAAGAGGGTGAAGATGCCGAGTGGAAGGAAACGGCAAGGTAAATCCCCGCTGCCGGCCGTGGTGGGAGAGGAGTCCCCTCGCCGGCAGCGCCCGCGGGCTCTGCTTTCCGCTCTCCGGGACTTTGGCAAAGCTTTTGCAGGTGCCGATGCGAGGAGCCTTCTCTCGCCGCCCTGTAGCTCTGTTAAAGGGGTTGCGGAGCTGAGGCCGTTTCCTCGCAATGGGGCTGATCGCGCCTGATGTCCGCAGGTGGCTGAAGTTTGAGGAGGACGTGGAAGACGGCGGCGAGCGCTGGAGCAAGCCCTACGTGGCCACGCTGTCCTTGCACAGCCTCTCTGAGCTGAGGAGTTGCATCATCAACGGGACGGTGCTGCTGGACATTTGTGCCAACAGCATCGAAGAGATTGCAGGTACCGCGCGCGGCGCGTCTCTGCGGGAACGGCCGAGCTCGGTTTGCCGCGGTGCCCTCCGCTCCCGAATCAAACCCTGCCCCAATGGCGCGTCCTTTTCCAGAAACCCCACTGTGTTTTTAAGTTGGTTTTGGATGCAGGCTGGGCGTGCAACAGTCACACCAGCTTTTTCTGGTGTGTTTTTTTCCATTTTTTTTTTTTGAATGTGTAGAGTCAGACAGAAAGGCCAGACGGGGCAAGAAAATTGCATTATTTCGAATGGGAAATAATTATCTTAGCAGAGTGATGAATAAGCACTTTGCTCGTGTTTTTTAGCAAAAGAAACTTCTTGCTTTCGCTGCAAAGGCTGAACTGTATTAAAATGTCTTGCTAAGCAAGGCTGGGCCTGTGTCAGGGGATCCTGCGTGGCACAGCCTTCCCCCGGGGGCTTCGGGGCTTGGGACCTGGGGGGGGTTTCTGCTCTGACGGCTTCGTTTCCCTTTGCCATCCCCAGATATGATCCTGGGCCCGCAAGACCGGTCCACGGAGTTTGACGAGCATGTGCGGGCAAAAGTTCGAGAAGTCCTACTGAAGAAGCATCACCATCAGAATGAGAAGAAAAGAAACAACCTTCTTCCCATCGTCCGCTCGTTTGCTGATGTGAGCAAGAAGCAGTCAGACCTGCACCTCCTTGACAAGCCAGGTGAGGGTTCCTGCAGGGTTTGGCACCAGGTGAGGGTTCCTGCAGGGCTCTGGTCCCATTCGACTTGTCCTGGCAGAGGAGAAGCATCCCAATTGCTCCTTGTCCGTCTTTCTGAGTGTCTTTCTTTTTCCTACCAGCCCAAACACTCACCCCTCATCCTTCTCCTACCACTGCAGAAGCTAAAAATGGGGTGAACCATGAGAGCAACGCGATGGACTTAAGCAAGGTGAGACGCTCGTAGCTATCTTATGCCTTTAGGGCCAGATTTGGTCTTGCAAATTTGGCTGCAGAGTGCTGAGGGCTTTGCTTTTGGGGTATTTGCCTGAAAATCGCTTGTTGTGCCTAGGCGCAGCTGCATTTCATGAAGAAAATTCCCACCGGGGCTGAAGCATCCAACGTGCTCGTAGGAGAGCTGGATTTCCTTCGCCAGCCCATCGTGGCATTTGTCCGCCTGACCCCGGCTGTCCTCCTCTCGGGCATGACGGAAGTTCCCATCCCAACAAGGTCTGAACGAGAAGCACAAAGATTTTATTTCAAAAAACCCCCACCCAACGAAAGAACATCAAGGTGCATGCATCAGTTTGGCGTCCCAAGGGAACAAGGCCAGGGGGAGCGAGGACATTTCTCCCACTCGCATCCCTTCCCTGCTGTGTCTTTCAAACCCCTTGGCCAATTTTAATGAAAATTGGCCCAAAAATTAAATTTGCCATCGGTTTTGGTGAATTTCAAATTCCTGGCGGAGTCGGTGAGCCTACGTGTCCCCTCTGGAGCTGCGCTCAGGGCTGGGGGCTCCCAGGGATTTCCTTGGGTGTCCTTTGAGCAAGGACACGTTCTTCTCGCTCATTGTGTTTTTCTTGCCCAGGTTCCTGTTTGTTTTGCTTGGACCAGAAGGCAAAGCCCATCAGTACCATGAGATCGGCAGGTCCATGGCTACTATCATGACGGATGAGGTGCGAGAAGAGAGAATTCCGGGTCATTTTTGGTTTTCTTCACCTCTCTGCAGTAGTGAGGAAGAGGATTTGCTTCCCAACTGCCCGCACCTCTCCAGATAGCCCACCCCTCGTTCACACGCCGAAGCAAACGCACGGATTTGTATCACCCCACCTCTTGGAGGTTGAAATCCCACCCGGTGTGCATCCTGCACCTCCCCGGGGTCCCCAGCACCCTGTCCCCAGTGGTGGCATTGCCAGGGCCAGTGAAACTTCCCCGCTTTAAGCAAAAGGGTATGGTGTGCCATGAGGGATGGGGACCTCGTGGAGGAGATGATTACAAGTACTGTGATGGACAGATTTTTCCATTTGGGGGAATATTTCCTGCCATTACAAGCAGGAAATTTGGGGAAAATGATCTTGCATTTAGCCAGGAGCTTACCGTAGTGCTTAGGACATCGGAGATGGGTTGTCCTCTGAGCAGGTTGCCTCCTGTCGGCAGGTTTTCCGTGACGTTGCCTATAAAGCCGAGAACCGGGCTGACCTCGTGGCCGGCATCGACGAGTTTCTGGATCAGGTCACGGTCTTGCCGCCAGGAGAATGGGATCCATCGATCCGAATCGAGCCCCCGAAAAACGTCCCTTCGCAGGTGGGTGCTGCGGCGGAGGGAGGCGCGAGGGGGACGGGCAGGCCGGCGGCCGGCCGGCCGGGGATGCTGTTCTGGGACCCAGATTCACCAGGTCCCAGTTTGACGCAGTCACATACCCAGACCAGAAGCCCAACAAGCCAGTGGTTACGAATCCATAGCTTTGGCTTATTTCCTTTTTAACAGGGAAAAAGGAAGATGCCAGGAGCTCTCGATGACAGTGCTTCTCACAGCAAGCCAGAGAAACACAGTGGTCCTGAACTGGAGCGCACGGGAAGGTGTGAGCTTTAATAGTTTGTGGGGTTTGTTGTTTGTTTTTTTTTTTTCTCTTTGCCTCTAGAATCGGAGCGTGCACCTTCCCTTGTAGCAGTTTTCTGGGGTTAGTTGGTTCAGTGAAGGGGCTTCACATTACCAGCTCGGTCCCCTGGGCTGGGCAGGTGAGATCTGGGCAGCTGGGCTCAGCCACAGCACCACTGCAGACAGATTTTCTTGATTTGGGGTGGAAGCAGCTGTGTAAATACCTCCAGGGAGAGCTCTGCTGCTTCTCCAAGCAAGGGACAGTTGCAGTAAGAGGGGATGGGCTTTCAGGTTTGGTCCTTTTTCTTTTTGTTGGAGGGGTTTTTTGTGCTTGCTTGGTTTCTGCCGGGTATAAAACGGCCGAAGGAGACTGCTGCTGGTTAGCAATGAAGGTTACTGTCTGCTTGGGCTTGTCCTTCTGCAGCAAAACCCCCTCTGTGTGGTCTTGCAGGGAAACAGTCTATTTGTTTTTCCTTCCTCCAGGCTCTTTGGAGGTTTGATCCTGGACGTGAAGCGCAAAGCCCCGTGGTTCTGGAGCGACTTTCGGGATGGTCTGAGCCTGCAGTGTCTGGCGTCCTTCCTCTTCCTCTTCTGTGCCTGCATGTCCCCTGTCATCACCTTCGGGGGACTGCTGGGGGAGGCGACCGACGGCCACATCGTGAGCAGCTCTCTTGGGTGGCGTGGGGGAGCGCAAAACTCATGCAAAATCTTCGCTGCAGTGAATTTGCTTTGGGTTTTTTCTTCTTTTTCCCATTGATTTATTTCCTCGCCGCTGCCTCTTCCCTGGACAGAGTGCCATGGAGTCACTGCTGGGCGCATCCATGACCGGCGTGGTGTATTCCCTCTTTGCTGGCCAACCTCTCACCATCCTCGGCAGCACTGGACCCGTCCTCGTGTTCGAAAAGATCCTCTACAAATTCTGCAAGTAAGGCCGGCTGCCGCGGCCGAGTGCCGCGAGAGCCTTCAGGAGGCACTGGTGGAGAAAAGATGTTTTTCTTGTCTTTTTCTCAGTGAGAGTTGTTAGATTTCAGTTGTTTTCTGTGTCGCAGACGTTGCACGCTGCTGCTTTAGTATGTGATGGTGCAAGAGCCCTTGGTCTCTGAAGGATGGATGAGGTTGTTTGGGGTTTTTAGGGTTAAAATGAAGCAGGAAGAGGAGAAGCCATAAGGATGGGGATCCTTGTGTTGTGATGAGTTTGATGTGAGATGAGACACCCTGATTGCAATTCAATTTATTCTTCAGCCCCAGCTTGCTGGTAGCAGGTGACTGGGTGCAAAATCAGCCGGGGTTTTGGTGTTAGGGCATGGGGGTGATGTGGGAGGACACCACCTTCCACAAAGGGCCCTGACCTCAATTAGCCTCCAAGGCCTTAACACAAGCTAATTGTTAAATAACAATCATGAAATAATTGGCCTCTCCTCCTGCAGGTCCGCACCCTGCACCGCAGCCCCAAGGCTGTCTGTAGTAGGACATGGAAAGTGCATTTACCACCTGCAGCCTTGACGTGCTCCTAAATTGCTCGTGATTTTCCCCGAAGGAAGGCACGGCTCGGCGCCTCTTCCTGGCCTTTCCAGCCTTTGTTTGATTTTGGTTTCCCAGGGAGTACGCGCTCTCCTATCTCTCTCTGCGGGCCTGCATCGGGCTGTGGACTGCCGCCTTCTGCATAGTGCTGGTGGCCACCGACGCCAGCTGTTTGGTGTGCTACATCACCCGCTTCACCGAAGAAGCCTTCGCCTCCCTCATCTGCATCATCTTCATCTACGAGGCTCTGGAGAAGCTGAGTCACCTGCGAGAGACCTACCCTGTGCACATGCACAGCAAGCTCGACTTCCTCACCGTCTACTAGTGAGTTTTTCTTTTCCTCCTAAAAGGCTGCTGCCCCTTGGCAGGAGCTCAGGGCTGCACCTCCATTGCCTTTCCCTCACCCTCGTCTTGGCTTTTCTCCTCCCAGCTGTAAGTGTGAGGCACCAAGCCATCCCAGCAACGCAACCCTGCGTTTCTGGGAGAGCAACGAGATCAACGTGTCTGGCATCGCCTGGGAAAACCTCACGGTGACTGTAAGTGCCCCAAGCCACTACTTCCGCGGCCGCGGGGTCCAGGGGCGTTCACATTTTGCAAAAGTCAGAGCCCTTCGGGTGATGAGGGGCTTCAGACTGTGCTAGTGCTGCTCTGCAAAGGCATTCTTTAAATCTAACGTGTGGTTTTAACCCGCTTGGTCCTGGGAAGGAGAGTCCACCTTGTCCCCCCAACATCGTGGGTAATAACTGTCCTCCTTGACCCTGTCGCAGGACAATTTTTCTGACCAGGAGCAAGGTTAAGTGGGTGGTTTGATTCTTGTAGAAGTTGGAGGACTTAAGTTCCTGCTTGAAGGTAGTCCTTAGCTTCCTTACTTGGTTCCTAAGAACTCCAGTCCTTGCTTGCTTACTCAGCACTGTCTGTAGGTCCATGCATAAATTTGCACGTCTGAGCAGCCTCTCGGGCTGCTGTTGCTGGAAGCAAAGCCCAGGCATAGGATGGGAGGCTCTTCAGGACATCTTCATCCCCTCTTGGCCGTGTCCTGGGAGCCCTTCGCTGGGAAGGGACGATTCGTCTCTTCTCCTTTCCTTCCGCGGCTGTCTTAGCCCTCCTTCCCTGCTCCCTCTTTCTCTATCCCCAAGAACTTCCAGTGTTTCCTTCCCCTCTTGGCGTCTTCTTCAGCCACGGTTGCCTGCCATTCGAGCGGAGGATGTGCCATGGGTCTGTGATATGGTGTCCCATCACATCTCGCCTCTCCGCTCTCCTCTGTGCGGTTCGATGTGTCACTTGTTCAGCTGCTGCTCATTCAATATAAATCTCCGTCAGCAGCAGCAGCAGCAGCAGCAGTTACAAGGTCATGGATCTTGGACCAAGATCCTCAAAAGCCCCGAGTTATCCCAGGTTTCCTTGCCGCACGTGCACTACCTTTGTGTCCTGACGCTCTGTTTCTCCAGGAATGTCGGTATTTGCATGGAGAGTTTCACGGACCTGCCTGTGGACGCAATGGCCCCTACGCGCCTAATGTCCTCTTCTGGTGCTGCATCCTCTTCTTCTCCACCTTTGTCCTGTCGAGCTTCTTGAAGAAGTTTAAAAGCAGCCGTTACTTCCCAACCAGAGTAGGTAGAAGATGGTGGCCGGCAGCAGTCTCCACACTCATTTCCCAAAATGGCTTTCCCGGAGCGCTAAGCAGTATTTGCCACCGCTTGGTCAAGCTGGGAAACATTGACCTTGAAGGCCAAACTCTCCAGCAGCTTGGATGTCCCTCCCTCGTTTCCATGAGTGCTAAACGACCGTGGCGTTTCCCACCTGCCTCGCGACCTGCCCCCGAGCGATATTTTGCTCAGGCAGTGGGAAAAGAGGTCTTCCAAAGTTGTGGGGGTTTATTTGCCTTTTTTTTTTTTTTTTTTTTACCTTCTGTGCATTATGCTCAAGGGGAAAGTTGGTTCAAATGAGGAGCTGCCATAGGAAAAGACACTTTTTCTTCCTTTTGAGGAACATACGATGCCTCAGTGCGCCTTATTCCCATTTTAGCTGTGAGCGTGGCTGCAGTGGCAGCCATCTGCTTCCTTATTTTTTAATATTTTTTTTACTTAAGGTTTGAATTCAAACAACCCTCTTCCACCTAATTAAACTCTTTTTTTATTGTCTGACACCAGCTCTCACAGAGACAAGCACAGCAACAGTAGCTAACCAAGGGATTTGGCTGCATGTCCTCAGAGTGGTGGGATTTTGTTAACCAGCCTTAATGTTGTTGATGTCTCTCATTTTTCCATCTCATGTTGCGGCCCCCTTTGCGATGCCCCTTTCAGCTCTGGTTTCTTGCCCCAGGTGCGGTCCACAATAAGTGACTTTGCTGTTTTCCTCACCATCGTCATCATGGTGCTCATTGACTTCATGACTGGGATCCCGTCACCGAAGCTCCACATCCCCCATACGTTCAAGGTAGGGGGGGTGTTGTGGCACGGAGCGGGTTTCACCAGGGCAGGACAGGGCTGAGTCTGGAGGAGATGCTGGTGGTGTGACCATCTCCTCCTCCACCTCCAAGTGCATCGTTTCCTCCTGGAAATGAGAAGACAGCCCCAAAACTAGGTACCTGCAGGAGAAATAGCTACAGGTGCTTGCAAAGAGGATGCTGGCACTGCTGAGCCCCGGGGTGACGTGAAACCAGGGCTGGGAGATGCTGTGACACGGGGATGGAGGGGAAAATCCAAGCCGGTGAAGTAGCTGGGCTGGGAGACGAGGCTGATGTGTGTGCTTTGTTGCAGCCTACCAGAGACGACCGCGGGTGGTTCATCAACCCCATAGGACCCAACCCTTGGTGGACGGTGGTGGCTGCGCTCATCCCAGCTCTGCTTTGCACCATCTTGATATTCATGGACCAGCAGATCACTGCTCTTATCGTGAACAGGAAGGAGCACAGGCTGAAGGTAAGGGGCTGCAGGAGACAACCCCATCCGCAACCCGCTCTGGGCTGCAGGTACGGGGAGAAGCTCCAATTCCAAATGCCTTGTGAAGGCATTGGTTTGGAACAACGTCAGGCAGCGTGGCAAGATGGTCTCCTGGCTTAATGATGACACAGGGAGCAAACGACAACAGGGGAGTTCAGATGAGCAATCTTTCGGAGGAGCATATTAAGCTTAGAGCGTTGTAGAAGCACGCTTTTGTTTTAAAATGTCAGCAGCAGCTGGGGAACGAATCATTTTGATGTGCTGCCAGGGATAACTGAGAGTCATATCTTACTCGCAAGTGGTAGAAATGTCTTTATGAATGAAAAATAGTAAGGTGGTTTTTTTGTTGAGAAGTAGATACAAACTCCCCAAATCCACTTTGTCTGAAGTGCTGCCGGATTGTCATGCAAGGTGCTTGCGCAAAGACTGGATACATCCTTATTTGTTTCCAGTTCGTGTTTTAAATTTTCAAGACGTCGACTTGAGCTCCTACAGGGTTGTTTGGGTCTGACTTGCGACGTTGTCCTTGCTCTTGTCCCGTGAGATGCTCTGTTTCTTGTTTCGCTCCGCGCAGAAAGGATGCGGGTACCACCTGGACCTCTTCATGGTGGCCGTGATGCTGGGGGTGTGCTCCGTGATGGGGCTGCCGTGGTTTGTGGCTGCGACCGTCCTGTCCATCACCCACGTGAATAGCCTCAAAGTAGAGTCTGGCTGCTCAGCTCCAGGAGAACAGCCCAAGTTTCTGGGGATACGAGAGCAGAGAGTCACTGGCTTGATGATCTTTGTGCTCATGGGCTGCTCATTCTTCTTCACTTCGGTGTTAAAGGTAAGAGGAAAATGGAAACCACCCAACAACCGCGAGCTTTTTGGAGGTTATGCAAAACTAGTCCCCTTTCTCCAGGCCTGAGTAGCTGTGGAGCAGAGGAGGAGGTGATCCCAAACCTTGGGGCTCGATCCGTGGTGGGAACCACCCTCGGTTGCACTTTCCAGCCCTTCAGACCCCAGTTTGGCACGCTCGAGCCAAGCGAGCAAGCCAACTGCTTGGATTTTCAGATGTCTTTCAGGCCCACCCGTGTTTATGGGTTACGATGAAGCGTATTTAGAGCAGTACCTCTGCTCTTTCAACCAGGCAGCATGTTATCGGTTGCAATTTGTTCCCCCAGATGCCTCGGAACAGCCGTTCCCAGTAGCTAAACGCGCTGAAATCGTCCCCGTGGGCTTCCTTGCGTGTTCCTCCCACAAAGTAATCTCATCTCTAGGCTCACAGGAGGCATGCTGCTCTTGCGTGTTGCCACAAGAACACGTACAAATGTTTTTCTACCGTCACAGAACGCGGCATATGGTAGCATGGGCGAAATCACCTATTTTCCTCCAACCTTTCTGGAAAACAGGATTATTCTGATGAAGTGTAACTCAAAAGCTCAGCCTAAAGCAGAGCATTAAATCATTCGCACGCACAAAATCTCTGATGGTTAAAATGCGACACTTCTCTAACCCTGTGGAAGCTGGAAGGCTTTAGGCAATTTTAGGCAGGGACTGTAGAAGAGAGCGGTAATACTGAAAATGCAATTTGAAAACAAGAATGCACTAACTTCTGTATTTATTTTTGGAGTTTATACCAATGCCTGTGCTTTATGGCGTCTTTCTCTACATGGGTGTGTCGTCGCTCAGAGGAATTCAGGTACGGCCTCTTTTACAGCGTGTTGGGTCCCTGGTATTTCATCTCTATAGAAGCAGGTAAAAAAAGCAGTGGCATGGGGGGAAAAACCCCTCTCCGAAAGCAAGCGATCAAAATATTTTGTGTAAGAAAAAGATTGGAGGAGGCACAGGAGGTGTATAGGGCCGGGAGGACCGGGCAAGTTCAGGGCAGGTTACGGGAAAATGGGGGAATTCAGCGCGAAGGGAAGGCGATTTCTGTGGCTGGTGGAAATCCTTGCTGGGGGATTCAGCGTGCTGAGAAACGCTGAGAACAGAATAACGGGGAATAATTGCAGTTCGGTGGGCAGCTCTCGCGGGCAAGCCGGTTTATAGATGGAGCGGAGGGAAAATTGGGTGCTGCTCGCAGAGGAACGCGGTGGGATCCAGGATTTCTCATTGCAAGTGAGATCCTGAACACTCCCTCCGCGTCTCCCCGGGGCCAGAAACTTCTCACTGTTATTTTACAGTTCTTCGATCGCTTGAAGCTGTTTGGGATGCCGGCGAAACACCAGCCGGATTTCATCTACCTGCGGCACGTCCCCTTGCGAAAGGTGCATTGCTTCACCATGATCCAGCTGATCTGCCTCGTCCTGCTCTGGGCCATCAAGGTGTCGCGTGCCGCCATCATCTTCCCCATGATGGTAAGAGCCGGTGCTGCTCGGCGTCGGGGTGTTTGTAGCGTCGGAGCGAGCTGTGGCATCATCTCTGACCTCGCTGCATCTTCCCTCTCATTCGTGAAGGTTTTGGCTCTCGTTTTTGTCCGGAAAGTGATGGATTTCTGCTTCTCGAAGCGAGAGCTCAGCTTTCTGGATGACCTTATGCCAGAAAGCAAGCAGAAGAAGTTGGACGATGCCAAAAATGAAGCCGAAGAAGAAGAGGTGAAGCTTGCTGGGTGCTCGGGGCCGGGCGTCTCCCTCGGGCTGTGAGATTGCCTCTTTCTGCCACAGCTCGTCTTTAAATGTCGGGGCAAGATCAGAACTAAACAGAAACGGATCCTAATAGCCTGGATCACACATCGTAACCTTTTATCCTAAATTAGCAGTGAGCTTAACACTTGACTAGAGGTATAATTTTAAAAATGAGTCCTATAATAAAGATTATTATTATTATTATTATTAATACTACGGAAAGGTTTACTCATAATAGCGTTTTTTAATCCCCCCAAAGTATTTGGAGTGAAAGGTCTTCACCCTGCTGCACTAATAGCTAAAGCTGCCGCAGGTCAGGAGGAGAGGACAGCGTGCAACGTCTTTACTGGGTGCTGAGTTTATCTCCGCTTTGATTAAAGACCGAGAACTTGATTTGTCCCTTTTCCGTCAGGAGTCCCAGAAGGTGATGGAAGCTGCTGCTGCAAATTGGGTTCAACTGAAAGTGGGGAAGACCAGCGACTTGGATATCCCACAGCAAAGCAGCGACAGGTAAAGTGCCACCAAGCGCCAGGACCCCCGGCAAGATTCGTTTGAAGGTGTTTGGCACCGTCTTTATCGAGCGTCCCTCGGTAAAGCGGTCCGCTCGGCGGGAAAATCAAATTTCTGGGCAGGGCTGCCGGAGGCGATGGCGGGGCTCTGCCCCTGCGCAGAGCGGCTGCACAACTCCCATTTAACCCCCAAAACTTGCATCATCAGTGACTTTAGGGTAGCAGGAGATCCTCATATTTAAGAAAGAGGTGGTGTAGGCACGACCTGTAGCAGCAGTGGCTTAGGAGCCCGCTCCAGGGCTAAACGCCAGCAAGAGCCTTTGCCTGGAGCTGTTGTTCTACAGGCTTGCCTCCCGCAACTCCTCATCCAGCAAAACCTCCGGTGCTTACGCTGAGCTTTGGTTCCCCGGGCCCCCCTGGTCCTCTTGCTGGTGCTAACGCACTTGGCGGCAGCAGTTCCCGTAATCACGGATTGCGATGTAAAATATTTATTGCAGGACCGATCCTTCCGAGATTAATATCTGGGATGAAATGTCGAAAACGACCGTGTGGAAGACTCTCCCTATGAACACAGAAACAGTCTGAATTTGGGGAGGAAAAAGGTAAAGGACCGCATGCGAGCGTGACGAGACGCGCGCGTACGGTTTTCCCGTGCTTCGGCCGGCAATGCTGAGCAAACGAGCAGCGGCGAGGACGGTGGCACGCCAGCCAGCTCCTCTCTGCCGCGGTGGTCCCACGAACGGGGCTCAAACCCCATCTTCCACTGATGATGCTCTCCCTTTTTTTTTTTTTTTTCATTCTTCCCCCTCCCCAGTTTTCATGTTTAGGAATCTTGACTTTGAAGGAGAGGAGCGAGAACGTGACTCAGGGATGTGCCAACGCGGACACGGGGAGAAACTGCTTTTTTTTTTTTCCAGTTGGAGGATTCCCATTAAAGCCATGCAGACGTCTTCAGTTATCCTTGGTGTGCTTCAGGCATTCAGTATCTCTAGACCAGCAAACTGAGGTGCACATCACGGTCAATGGGAGTTCGGTGTTGTTGAGCCTCCGGGCGTACGTGCGTGTGTTTGTTGCGGTTGCGTAGTGGTAGAGGGACTGCTAGCGCTTTATCATTCAGTGCTATTTTTTTAATACCCAATTCCTCCTCTCCTTTCTCTTTTTTTTTCCAAATATAAACTCATGTTTATGTTCCAAATAGTTTACTGTTATACTTGACGCCTTCTCCGTTTTCTTCTTTATCACGGCCAGGTTTTTGGTCTGGTTTGGGGTCCAGGCTTTCGTTCACTCCTACGTCCCTTACAGGTAGGAGAGGGATGTCCTGCCTGGCGGGGCAGCCTAAGGAGCGTCCGAGCAGTTGGGCTAAGGCGAAGGAAAAGCGTTTGCTCCCTGCCCTCCAGTTTTACAGCATTTTACTTTATTTTAATTTTCATTTTTATTTTCTTTTTATTTTCTTTTTGACTTTTATTTTTCTTTTAATTTTTATTTTTTTTATTTTTATTTTATTTTAATTTTATTTTTATTGTATTTATTTTCTTTTCCTTTGGCTCTGCCATCAGCCTGGAAGCTGCAAAATGCAGAAATGCCCCTTTCTTGTCCCCTGGCCGTAAACCGAATATAAGGGACCACTTAAAATCGAATACTTTGAATACAGCGTATGGTTTTGGGAAAGGCCAGGTGAGACCTGGGGCTCTGCGTCCCTGGGCTGCCCCCCCCGTTGTTCCTCCGCTTTCCTTCCTTTTACCTCCCTGGGACTCTAGGGGTTGGTTGTTTTGTTTTTTCTTTTTTCAGCCCTGTCCTTGCAAAGTCTTTTCTCTCGCAGGGTGGGACGAGCTGGGAGGAAAGCGGGAAGCTGCCTTCTCCTCCTCCCTCTCCCTGCCGCTTTGCAGGAACAAGCTGTTCAGCAGAGACGGTTCTCGTGCCCCCTTCACGTTTTGGGGGGGTCCTTGGGCTGCGGCGTCACCCCAGGCACATGCGGTCGAGTCGGGTGGCCCTGGAGCCTGGGAGGAGAGGACAACCCAGAAGAAAAGGTCCCCTTGCAGCCCTGCACCTTGCTGGGGGCTCAGCACCTGCTCCAGGCTCTTGGCGGCTGCGGCCGCTGCCCCGCGCCCAGCTGGGACGGGCGCACGAACCCTCCTGCCATCGGCTTCTCCCATCCGCCGCGGGAACCGTTTTGTGCATCAAACCGACCCAAAGTGACGTGCGGGTGGGGAAAAGAAAATGTGAAATGGCTCTGTAAGGGTGAGAGCGGCACATCACCGAGCAGGGCCAAAATCGGACGCTTTTACGGGATGGGGCTTTGCAAACCGTAGTTTGACGGTTGCCGGCACGGCGGGGTGACCGGTGGAGGGGGAGGAAACTGGTTTAGCTCTTCAAAAAGGAGGGGAGGCCAAAAAAAAAAAGGGGTGTGTGTGTGCTTGGAGGAAGGGAAAGGTGCAAAGCCTGGGTTTTCTCGCTGCTCTTCCTCCGTGCACCTCCCGTCCACGCTGCCTTCCTGTGCTGCTCCCCCGTGCCGTCCCTCCCTCCCCAGGGAGAAAAGGTCGCAGTGGGGGAGAGCCCTGAGCTCTCCACCAGTTGGAAAATAAACTTGAATTCCCGTGGAGGTAGAAGCGTTAAGCCGGTGACGGGCATGGGCGTGGAGCTGGGCGGTTGTGGTACCAGTCCCCTTGCTGCCCTGTCCCTAAATGAAATTATTTGGCTTCTCGTAGCGGCCAGTTTTTCTTTTGTCCTTGTTCTTTTCCGTAAGAGGAGAGCGCAGGGCTGGACTCGGCTCCCTCCTGGCAGGGGCCGGAGGCTGGGATTGTTCCCTGCGCGTGCCTGGCGTCTCTTCGGCTCGGAAAGAAAGAAAAGACAGAAACCCACCCGGGAAGGAAAACGGGGCCGGGCTGAACGAAGAGCTCCCCAGATCTCCCGGGAGCCCCTTCGAAAGAAGTTTCCTAAAATGTAGGTGCATGGAAATCCCTAAGGGGGGAAAAAAGATGTAAAAAGGTAATAAATAAGGTGCTGGCACTTTTTCTTTTTTTAAATTTTATTTCATTTTTTCCCCCCATGTGCTACATTTAGAAATACAGACACTATTTTTTCATTTTGGAGATGCTGAAATATATTTATTTTATGGTAAGAGATGCTCTAGTTTGGAAATGCTCCGTGTTGTAAATAAAACTGAGCGGGGGAGGGGGTTGGAATCCATCAAGCAAATCTGTGTTATTTATCACTTTGATTCTTTGTGTGTTTTGTTTTTTTTTGTTTTGTTTTAATTATTCTTTGATTGATTTTGGGTTCCTTCTGTAAAACTCAAATAATATAAATCTGTGTCGCCGTCTCGTGGGTCCCGTCCGTGAAGGGTTGATGTTGGCTGACGGGTCCACCCGCCTGAGCCGTGTCTGTCTGATTTTTCTCTTGTCACCCATTGAACGTAATGGGAAAAGAATATAATAAAAGTCTCGTGTGTCTTGCTGTGCCGCTCCCGAGTCTTTTAAAGGGAGGAGAGGAGTTGGAGGCATCTTTGGAGCTTTTTAAGGGGGGGTTTGGAGTGGGCAGCGCTGATTTGGGGGAAATCCATCTCCCTGGGATGTTGGGTCAGGAACCAACCGATTGGGGAAAGAGTTGAAATCAGTGGGTTTGGGGTTTTATTGATTTATGTAATTTAAAAAAAAAAATTCTTTTAATTTCTCTATGCAAGTGATGGCAATGAGCTCTGTGTTGCAGGAGGGAGGCGACAGCAGCATCACCAACGTCACCTCTGCCAGACCGGGGGTGTGCGGGGAGTTCAGAAATGGGACTTGGGGGGGTGAAGGTGTTGGTACAGGAGAGAAGTCACCCCATCCAGAGTGAGCAGATCCTCCCCCCTGCCTATTTTGGCTTTTTTTTGGACCATTTGCAACACAATTAATTACCATTCAATCCAAAGGTTCTAGTTATCTTCCTTTTTTTTTTTTTTTTTTTAAATTTCTTTCCAAATCCCTTCTGGCACAGGTCTGTGGGGTCAGGCAGGTTCATCCCGATCACCCTTTTACCTAAAACTTGAGGAATTGAGAGAAAAATGGGGCACTTGAGCCAAGCCGGGGATCGGAGCCCGGTGCCTCAAAATCCCCCGGGACCAGCGGCGCGCGGGATCCCGATGGGATGCTCGGAAGCATTGGAGACGTCACCAACCGGCTGCCGGATTTAACAAAGGTTTTATTACGGTTTAGGGAAAGCCGCAGGATCTACAGCGCCCTCGGAGCTGTTAGAGAGAAAATGAAGCCGGAGAAATCCAGGTTTGAAGGGAAGGCTGATCCGCGGGTGCAAATTTTCGGAGGAGGTGACTGGGAAACACCGAAGGGATTGATTGATGCGGCTGCGTGTGATGGATAAATCCTTCCCGTGGAGCATCCCATCGCTGGCAGTGATGGACGGGTGCAACTATCCCCAGGCTGATGCTGCTGGAAAGCTGATGTTGCCGTTTAATTGTACCTTCAAAATAAAAAGCAAACAACCACCAAACAGTTTCACGGACTAGAAACTCCCCCTAACATCAGTTTAGGAGCTTGGGAACAGCGGATTTTCTCGTTCGCAAAGGAGCAAATGCTTTGCTTCGACGAGACCGCAACGTGGTAATATCCCCTGTAAATGCAAACGATCCCGCCGCGTTGAGACTGAAATGAAATGCAAAACGTCAGCACGGAGCACGGCAAGAACAAAACAGCCTCTTCCCATCGTAAATTATCAACTCTCCCCCAAAGCAGCTTAATTTTCCTTGTTTTATTTTATTACGAGTAAACACCAGAGAAGCCCCGTGAGCCAGCAAAAATGAGAAGCAGCGTCAGGCGTAGGAAGCCAGACTCTGACTTTGCACCACACCCGCTGATTTGTGGCTACGTTTTGAAATGATTCCTTTATTTGTTTTTAATGGGCCACGTCTGCTGTTTGGGCTGACTTACGTGAGCGGTGGGAACGCGGCCGGGAAGGGGACGCCACGGGGCTCCTCCTTCGGGGACCTCTTTGCGGAGCTGCCGAATATAAGAAAACAGGTGGAGAGAAAACTTCTAAAACTGCGTTATCGACTGGGATCGTGGCGTGGTGGGAGGTTATTTCCCAGCGTGGTCCCCTTCCCCTCTCCTCTTTTTACCTGTACCGCTTGGTGTTGATGAGCCAGTGCACAAAGTCCTTGGCCTTCATCTTGTCCAGGTAGCGGGTGAAGTCGCTGGTGAAGGTGCCTTCCGAGTGTCGCTTGATGTTGGAGGCGAAGCTTTGGGCGCTTTGGGATTCGTACGACTGCCATCCGCTCGGGAGAGAAGGATGGGGGAAGAAAATGTGGTTTAATGCACATGGTGGCATCCTGCATTGTCCCTGCGGGAGGTGCCCAGAGTGGGGGGTGTGTCCTGTAAAGTACTTTACTGTGTGCAGCATCCTCCAGAAAAGCTCTAATAATAAAGAAAAATAATTTGCAGCCTCGGGAGGGTCTGCCAAGCCAGGCCAGGGTTGTCCCCGCCATCATATATACGCACTATCCTATCCCATATTATTTGCCCTACTCCTTGCTCGGCTGTGGTGGGTTCATGCCTGGGAGGGAGGGAGGGAGGGAGGGAGCGTGGTGCCGCCCCGAGGTTTAGATCAACCTCCTCCAGCTCCAGGACAGAGAGCTGACATTGGGGTCCCCCCCTTCCACAAATTCCCCCCGGCAGAAGATCCCCAAAGGATTTTCCTCCCACGCAGCTGCCGGCATGGAGCGGGGCTCAGCACCCAGCCCAAATGTGTTGGGTTTGTGTGGCAAGGTTTTGGTAGCGGGGGGGGCTACAGGGGTGGCTTCTGTGAGAAGCTGCCAGAAGCTTCCCCTGTGTCTGACAGAGCCAATGGCAGCCGGCTCCAAGATGGACCCGCCCCTGGCCAAGGCCGAGCCAATCAGCGCCTCTGTGAGAACATATTTAAGAAGGAAAAAAAAACCAGTTAGAGAGAGCTTTTGCAGCGGGAGAGAGGAGTGAGAAGCTGTAAGAAACTCTGCAGACACCCAGGTCAGTGCAGAAGGAGGGGCAGGAGGTGCTCCAGGCACCGGAGCAGAGATCCCCCTGCAGCCCGTGGTGAAGGCCATGGTGAAGCAGGCTGTCCCCCTGCAGCCCATGGAGGAAGGATGAGGGGGTGCAGAGATTCCCCCTGCAGCCCATGGAGGAAGGATGAGGGGGTGCAGAGATTCCCCCTGCAGCCCATGGAGGAAGGATGAGGGGGTGCAGAGATTCCCCCTGCAGCCCATGGAGGAAGGATGAGGGGGTGCAGAGATTCCCCCTGCAGCCCATGGAGGAAGGATGAGGGGGTGCAGAGATTCCACCTGCAGCCCGTGGAGGAAGGATGAGGGGGTGCAGAGATTCCCCCTGCAGCCCATGGAGGAAGGATGAGGGGGTGCAGAGATTCCCCCTGCAGCCCGTGGAGGACCCCACGCCGGAGCAGGTGGAGGCACCTGAAGGAGGCCGTGGCCCGTGGGAAGCCCACGCTGGATCAAGTTGCTGGCAGGACCTGTGGACCCGTGGAGAGAGGAGCCCACGCCGGAGCAGGTTTGCTGGCAGGACTTGTGACCCCGTGGGGGACCCACGCTGGAGCAGTTTGCTCCTGAAGGTCTGCACCCCGTGGGAGAGACCACGCTGGAGCAGTTCGTGAAGGACTGTAGCCCGTGGGAGAGGCTCCATGTAGGAGCAGGGGAACGATGAGAGGAGTCCTCCCCGTGAGGAGGAAGAAGCGGCAGACTCAAAGATTAATTAGAGTTGTACATTTTTTATCTTTGCTGGATGCCTTCGCAGTTCAGGGGGAGTAAAATGCCACCCCCCACCCCCCCTCATTTGCTGAAACTTTGGCTTTTGTTTGCCTGTCACCACGCACTTTCATTGCTCTGGTTTAATTTCTTTGGTGGCATCTCCGTGTGAGGCTCGCTGCGATTTCGGGGATGCTGTGGTGGCCGGGGAAGGGCGATGGGATGCTCGGAGCATCTCGCCACGGACCCGGAGGTCCCCACTTGTCCCGTTTCCTCCTACGTTTGCTCCTGAAGCTTTAAAACTTAATAATATAAAAGCAGCGGGGGATCTGAGCCGCCCTGTAACGGGTATTTTCCCAAGGGTTTGCGCCTCAGTCGTATGTTGGCAGCTTGTGCTGTGAAACACACCAAAACGCCGCTTATGCCTTTCGCCCCGGCGTTTACACCCCATTTCTCTCTTCCGGGTAGGTTTGGTTCAAAACAGAGCTGGTTTCTCCCCATCCACTAAGTTTTCCAAGCAGGATGAGTTTTGGGGTTGCGTGGCTTTAAATAACCGCCCATGCCCAAGATTCCGATTCCAAGAAACGGTCACTTTTTGTGTACCTGGAGTTGGTACACAGCGGGCGACACTGAGCTCCTCTCGGTGAGGGTTACTGCGGTGTCCTGGGGGGGGTCTAACCCCCCTTGATTGATCCCCAAAACCCCAAAACCGCTGACCGACGTCAGGATGAGCCAGGACGAGGGTTACAAAATGACGCTGCTGGAAGAGTTACAGGTAGGGGCTCTGCCGAGGGGCCCAACGTCCCCGATGCCCCCCCACCCCGCCCCAAACGGTTGGAAACCTCTCCCCGAAATCCCGTCGGCATTTCCCCGGAGCGCAGAGGGATGCGGAGGGGGGAGATGCTTTGTGCCGGGGAGGGCTCCCGGCGGCAGGTTCAGCGTCGTTGGTCGGAGTACGGGGGCAAAACGGTTTCTAAGAGAGACGGAGACTTTCCCCGTGTCACCCGCGGGGTGTTTGACTCCCAAACCGCCCCGTGTATTCCCACTCCAACACCCACCTAATGCGCTCGAGCTTGTGATTTCGTTTAAATCGCGATTTTTTTTTTTTTAAAACTGCGATTTTTTTTTGAAACCGCGATTTTTTTCTTTAAACAGCGATTTTTTTTTTAAATTGCAATTTAAAGCGATTTTATTAAGCCCTTTCATCCCATACCTTTTCCCGGCTTGGGGTTTGGAGTTTCTTGGGGTTGGTTTTTTTGGGGATTTTTTTTTTTTTTTGGCAAAACCAAAGGGGAGCAGGATGCATTTTTGCTAAGAGGGGACGGAGGGTGGTGGAGGCCATCATCGGAGAGAGGACAGGAAAGCCACGGGCGCGTGATAATCCGGCTGCCGGGTTACGTGGGCGAGTCCCGGGAGCTGGCGGGGAGTTAGCAACAGGTCGGCTCTGAAATTAATACTCGGGGACCAGCAAACTCGTTTCCAGACAGGAGCGTTTCTTCCTCTTGTTCGTTAAATTAACTGGTGCCTTTCCTGAGCATCGCTGCTGCGCGGTGGCAGGTGATGCTGTTCAGTCGAAGCAGGAATTTGGGGGATAAAAAGCAGATTTCACGTTAGTGTTTGCAGCTTAAATCGTAACAAGTTATTTATTTTCTGGCTTTGGGTTTGTTGTTTTTTTTTTTTAATTAAGTCTTTTTGATTAATGCATCATTATTAGTACAACGGGCAGCATCTGCCAGCGCAGCGTTTGAAGTTTTATTTTAAATTATGGGTTTGGTTCTTTTGGGCTGTTTCCCAGTGCCCGGTGTAGCTCTTGCTTCTTGAATTTCGTCCAACAGCCCTGACAGTTCCCCAAGTTTTCTTGGTGTTTTGCTCTTCTTCAAACTTCGGTTTCAGAAATCGAGCAACTGGGTGCAAATCTCGGAGGGGTTTTTTGGGGGTTTTTTTTTGTGTTTGAACGATGCTACGGGCTGTTTTATTGGGTTATGGGAAGAGAAACCTCCTCCAAGTCCGTGCTTTTAGGGCTGTGCCTGGAGGAGGAGGCACGCGGAGGCGTGATGCTCGTGGATTTGGGTGGACGCGGGGGTGGACGATGGCCGGGAGGACGTAAGGGAGCTCTGCACAACTTTTCCCTTCTCATTTCTAAACAGGGAGATGACGAAGAGGCAGTGATTGACCAAGGAAGAACGAGCAACGTCGTCAATATTCACTATGAGAAGGAGGAGTTGGAAGGTGAGTCTCTGCTGAGATCCCGGTAGAGGAGCCGCCAGCCCAGCGCCTTTTCCTGTCGCACAAAGTCCCTGCGACGTCCCTTGCTTGGCGTACGCGTCACGTGCAGCAAAACGTGGCGTGCTTCTAAATAAATAAGCACAGTTCTTTTCACCTTTTTTAACGTGACGGCTTTTAAACAGAGGGAGAAAGCCCCCGTGGAGGCCATGGTGTGAGTTTTAGCCACGGGGCTCTCCAAGCCGGGAGCATAATTTGACGGCTGCAGACTCAGGGCTGTGGTTTTCTTTTTTTTTGTTCTGGAGTTCATTATCATGGGACTGATTTGATCTTCTCTTGTCGCCTTGCGCCATACAAAGATTTTCAAAATAATTACCTTTTGTTGCTGCTCAACGAGCAATTCTGAGCGTTGTCCAGCTGAAGCTGGACTTTGAGAAGAGGTTGGATACTTTCAGGGCATTTTAGATGATCAGGAACCATCACTTGTTGTTGCTCTCTCGTTGCAAAGTTTGAGTAAAATAGGCTTGGGAAAAAAGGGCAGGTCTGTGACGTTCAGGGATCCAGTTAAAAGAAAATTAAGAGAAGTTGGTGTTTCCTCCTGGGATGGCTGCACTGATTTAATTGCAGCATCTGCGTCAAGTGTCTCCGCGGTATCGAGAACGATGCAAACGCCGCTTTTTCGCAGGCCACCGGACCCTGTACGTGGGCGTGCGGATGCCGCTGGTGAGGCAAAGCCACCGGCATCACCGTCCCCACAGCCAGAAGCATCGGGAACGGGAGAAGGACTCTGCCCCGACGGAGCAGGGCTACCACTGTAAGTCCCGCCGCAGCGTTCACTGAACTCCTCGGGGCTACGTGGGTGCTGGGGTCTTCTGCAAGCAGGTCCCCGTGCCGGTTTGAGTGGCTTGCTGTTCCTCCGAGGGAAAGCGGCATCATTTAGCAGGACCCTCTCTCTTTTCCCAAACTTTCCTCTTTCTTCTCTTTTTTTTTTTTTTTTTATTTTTTTTTAAGACAGTTAAATGCATAAAGGATTTAGGCTCGCCTTCCTCAGAGGGATCCTGGCTTTAAAAATGGAACTGTGGGGAAGGGAAGGTGCCCATGCTTATGCAGAGGTGGATTAGATGCTTCTCCTTCTCTGGGGCTCTGTGCAAGCCTGGACAGAGCCAGGGCAGAGGGGCCAGCCCGATGTTTATGGTGCCGATCGATGCCCGCTTTGCCTATGAGCGTGACGGGCCGTATTCGGGCACGGTAACGGGACGGGGCTTTGCCTTCTGCCCCCAGACACTCCGTCCCAGCGAGTGCAGTTCATCCTCGGGACCGAGGAGGACGAGCAGCACGTTCCCCATGACTTGTTCACCGAGCTGGATGAGATCTGCGTGAAAGAGGGTGAAGATGCCGAGTGGAAGGAAACGGCAAGGTAAATCCCCGCTGCCGGCCGCGGTGGGAGAGGAGTCCCCTCGCCGGCAGCGCCCGTGGGCTCTGCTTTCCGCTCTCCGGGACTTTGGCAAAGCTTTTGCAGGTGCCGATGCGAGGAGCCTTCTCTCGCCGCCCTGTAGCTCTGTTAAAGGGGTTGCGGAGCTGAGGCCGTTTCCTCGCAATGGGGCTGATCGCGCCTGATGTCCGCAGGTGGCTGAAGTTTGAGGAGGACGTGGAAGACGGCGGCGAGCGCTGGAGCAAGCCCTACGTGGCCACGCTGTCCTTGCACAGCCTCTCTGAGCTGAGGAGTTGCATCATCAACGGGACGGTGCTGCTGGACATTTGTGCCAACAGCATCGAAGAGATTGCAGGTACCGCGCGCGGCGCGTCTCTGCGGGAACGGCCGAGCTCGGTTTGCCGCGGTGCCCTCCGCTCCCGAATCAAACCCTGCCCCAACGGCGCGTCCTTTTCCAGAAACCCCGCTGTGTTTTTAAGTTGGTTTTGGATGCAGGCTGGGCGTGCAACAGTCACACCAGCTTTTTCTGGTGTGTTTTTTCCAGCTTTTTTTTTAAATGTGTAGAGTCAGACAGAAAGGCCAGACGGGGCAAGAAAATTGCATTATTTCGAATGGGAAATAATTATCTTAGCAGAGTGATGAATAAGCACTTTGCTCGTGTTTTTTAGCAAAAGAAACTTCTTGCTTTCGCTGCAAAGGCTGAACTGTATTAAAATGTCTTGCTAAGCAAGGCTGGGCCTGTGTCAGGGGATCCTGCGTGGCACAGCCTTCCCCCGGGGGCTTCAGGGCTTGGGACCTGGGGGGGTTTCTGCTCTGACGGCTTCGTTTCCCTTTGCCATCCCCAGATATGATCCTGGGCCCGCAAGACCAGTCCACGGAGTTTGACGAGCACGTGCGGGCAAAAGTTCGAGAAGTCCTACTGAAGAAGCATCACCATCAGAATGAGAAGAAAAGAAACAACCTTCTTCCCATCGTCCGCTCGTTTGCTGATGTGAGCAAGAAGCAGTCAGACCTGCACCTCCTTGACAAGCCAGGTGAGGGTTCCTGCAGGGTTTGGCACCAGGTGAGGGTTCCTGCAGGGCTCTGGTCCCATTCGACTTGTCCTGGCAGAGGAGAAGCATCCCAATTGCTCCTTGTCCGTCTTTCTGAGTGTCTTTCTTTTTCCTACCAGCCCAAACACTCACCCCTCATCCTTCTCCTACCACTGCAGAAGCTAAAAATGGGGTGAACCACGAGAGCAACGCGATGGACTTAAGCAAGGTGAGACGCTCGTAGCTATCTTATGCCTTTAGGGCCAGATTTGGTCTTGCAAATTTGGCTGCAGAGTGCTGAGGGCTTTGCTTTTGGGGTATTTGCCTGAAAATCGCTTGTTGTGCCTAGGCGCAGCTGCATTTCATGAAGAAAATTCCCACCGGGGCTGAAGCATCCAACGTGCTCGTAGGAGAGCTGGATTTCCTTCGCCAGCCCATCGTGGCATTTGTCCGCCTGACCCCGGCTGTCCTCCTCTCGGGCATGACGGAAGTTCCCATCCCAACAAGGTCTGAACGAGAAGCACAAAGATTTTATTTCAAAAAACCCCCACCCAACGAAAGAACATCAAGGTGCATGCATCAGTTTGGCGTCCCAAGGGAACAAGGCCAGGGGGAGCGAGGACATTTCTCCCACTCGCATCCCTTCCCTGCTGTGTCTTTCAAACCCCTTGGCCAATTTTAATGAAAATTGGCCCAAAAATTAAATTTGCCATCGGTTTTGGTGAATTTCAAATTCCTGGCGGAGTCGGTGAGCCTACGTGTCCCCTCTGGAGCTGCGCTCGGGGCTGGGGGCTCCCAGGGATTTCCTTGGGTGTCCTTTGAGCAAGGACACGTTCTTCTCGCTCATTGTGTTTTTCTTGCCCAGGTTCCTGTTTGTTTTGCTTGGACCAGAAGGCAAAGCCCATCAGTACCATGAGATCGGCAGGTCCATGGCTACTATCATGACGGATGAGGTGCGAGAAGAGAGAATTCCGGGTCATTTTTGGTTTTCTTCAGCTCTCTGCAGTAGTGAGGAAGAGGATTTGCTTCCCAACTGCCCGCACCTCTCCAGATAGCCCACCCCTCGTTCACACGCCGAAGCAAACGCACGGATTTGTATCACCCCACCTCTTGGAGGTTGAAATCCCACCCGGTGTGCATCCTGCACCTCCCCGGGGTCCCCAGCACCCTGTCCCCAGTGGTGGCATTGCCAGGGCCAGTGAAACTTCCCCGCTTTAAGCAAAAGGGTATGGTGTGCCATGAGGGATGGGGACCTCGTGGAGGAGATGATTACAAGTACTGTGATGGACAGATTTTTCCATTTGGGGGAATATTTCCTGCCATTACAAGCAGGAAATTTGGGGAAAATGATCTTGCATTTAGCCAGGAGCTTACCGTAGTGCTTAGGACATCGGAGATGGGTTGTCCTCTGAGCAGGTTGCCTCCTGTCGGCAGGTTTTCCGTGACGTTGCCTATAAAGCCGAGAACCGGGCTGACCTCGTGGCCGGCATCGACGAGTTTCTGGATCAGGTCACGGTCTTGCCGCCAGGAGAATGGGATCCATCGATCCGAATCGAGCCCCCGAAAAACGTCCCTTCGCAGGTGGGTGCTGCGGCGGAGGGAGGCGCGAGGGGGACGGGCAGGCCGGCGGCCGGCCGGCCGGGGATGCTGTTCTGGGACCCAGATTCACCAGGTCCCAGTTTGACGCAGTCACATACCCAGACCAGAAGCCCAACAAGCCAGTGGTTACGAATCCATAGCTTTGGCTTATTTCCTTTTTAACAGGGAAAAAGGAAGATGCCAGGAGCTCTCGATGACAGTGCTTCTCACAGCAAGCCAGAGAAACACAGTGGTCCTGAACTGGAGCGCACGGGAAGGTGTGAGCTTTAATAGTTTGTGGGGTTTGTTGTTTGTTTTTTTTTTTTCTCTTTGCCTCTAGAATCGGAGCGTGCACCTTCCCTTGTAGCAGTTTTCTGGGGTTAGTTGGTTCAGTGAAGGGGCTTCACATTACCAGCTCGGTCCCCTGGGCTGGGCAGGTGAGATCTGGGCAGCTGGGCTCAGCCACAGCACCACTGCAGACAGATTTTCTTGATTTGGGGTGGAAGCAGCTGTGTAAATACCTCCAGGGAGAGCTCTGCTGCTTCTCCAAGCAAGGGACAGTTGCAGTAAGAGGGGATGGGCTTTCAGGTTTGGTCCTTTTTCTTTTTGTTGGAGGGGTTTTTTGTGCTTGCTTGGTTTCTGCCGGGTATAAAACGGCCGAAGGAGACTGCTGCTGGTTAGCAATGAAGGTTACTGTCTGCTTGGGCTTGTCCTTCTGCAGCAAAACCCCCTCTGTGTGGTCTTGCAGGGAAACAGTCTATTTGTTTTTCCTTCCTCCAGGCTCTTTGGAGGTTTGATCCTGGACGTGAAGCGCAAAGCCCCGTGGTTCTGGAGCGACTTTCGGGATGGTCTGAGCCTGCAGTGTCTGGCGTCCTTCCTCTTCCTCTTCTGTGCCTGCATGTCCCCTGTCATCACCTTCGGGGGACTGCTGGGGGAGGCGACCGACGGCCACATCGTGAGCAGCTCTC
Organism: Grus americana; assembly: GCF_028858705.1. Taxonomy (NCBI): domain Eukaryota; kingdom Metazoa; phylum Chordata; class Aves; order Gruiformes; family Gruidae; genus Grus; species Grus americana. Next base: position 31,456 of record NW_026561643.1, read on the forward strand.
TTGGGTGGCGTGGGGGAGCGCAAAACTCATGCAAAATCTTCGCTGCAGTGAATTTGCTTTGGGTTTTTTCTTCTTTTTCCCATTGATTTATTTCCTCGCCGCTGCCTCTTCCCTGGACAGAGTGCCATGGAGTCACTGCTGGGCGCATCCATGACCGGCGTGGTGTATTCCCTCTTTGCTGGCCAACCTCTCACCATCCTTGGCAGCACTGGACCCGTCCTCGTGTTCGAAAAGATCCTCTACAAATTCTGCAAGTAAGGCCGGCTGCCGCGGCCGAGTGCCGCGAGAGCCTTCAGGAGGCAGTGGTGGAGAAAAGATGTTTTTCTCGTCTTTTTCTCAGTGAGAGTTGTTAGATTTCAGTTGTTTTCTGTGTCGCAGACGTTGCACGCTGCTGCTTTAGTATGTGATGGTGCAAGAGCCCTTGGTCTCTGAAGGATGGATGAGGTTGTTTGGGGTTTTTAGGGTTAAAATGAAGCAGGAAGAGGAGAAGCCATAAGGATGGGGATCCTTGTGTTGTGATGAGTTTGATGTGAGATGAGACACCCTGATTGCAATTCAATTTATTCTTCAGCCCCAGCTTGCTGGTAGCAGGTGACTGGGTGCAAAATCAGCCGGGGTTTTGGTGTTAGGGCATGGGGGTGATGTGGGAGGACACCACCTTCCACAAAGGGCCCTGACCTCAATTAGCCTCCAAGGCCTTAACACAAGCTAATTGTTAAATAACAATCATGAAATAATTGGCCTCTCCTCCTGCAGGTCCGCACCCTGCACCGCAGCCCCAAGGCTGTCTGTAGTAGGACATGGAAAGTGCATTTACCACCTGCAGCCTTGACGTGCTCCTAAATTGCTCGTGATTTTCCCCGAAGGAAGGCACGGCTCGGCGCCTCTTCCTGGCCTTTCCAGCCTTTGTTTGATTTTGGTTTCCCAGGGAGTACGCGCTCTCCTATCTCTCTCTGCGGGCCTGCATCGGGCTGTGGACTGCCTTCTTCTGCATAGTGCTGGTGGCCACCGACGCCAGCTGTTTGGTGTGCTACATCACCCGCTTCACCGAAGAAGCCTTCGCCTCCCTCATCTGCATCATCTTCATCTACGAGGCTCTGGAGAAGCTGAGTCACCTGCGAGAGACCTACCCTGTGCACATGCACAGCAAGCTCGACTTCCTCACCGTCTACTAGTGAGTTTTTTTTTTCCTCCTAAAAGGCTGCTGCCCCTTGGCAGGAGCTCAGGGCTGCACCTCTGTTGCCTTTCCCTCACCCTCGTCTTGGCTTTTCTCCTCCCAGCTGTAAGTGTGAGGCACCAAGCCATCCCAGCAACGCAACCCTGCGTTTCTGGGAGAGCAACGAGATCGACGTGTCTGGCATCGCCTGGGAAAACCTCACGGTGACTGTAAGTGCCCCAAGCCACTACTTCCGCGGCCGCGGGGTCCAGGGGCGTTCACATTTTGCAAAAGTCAGAGCCCTTCGGGTGATGAGGGGCTTCAGACTGTGCTAGTGCTGCTCTGCAAAGGCATTCTTTAAATCTAACGTGTGGTTTTAACCCGCTTGGTCCTGGGAAGGAGAGTCCACCTTGTCCCCCCAACATCGTGGGTAATAACTGTCCTCCTTGACCCTGTCGCAGGACAATTTTTCTGACCAGGAGCAAGGTTAAGTGGGTGGTTTGATTCTTGTAGAAGTTGGAGGACTTAAGTTCCTGCTTGAAGGTAGTCCTTAGCTTCCTTACTTGGTTCCTAAGAACTCCAGTCCTTGCTTGCTTACTCAGCACTGTCTGTAGGTCCATGCATAAATTTGCACGTCTGAGCAGCCTCTCGGGCTGCTGTTGCTGGAAGCAAAGCCCAGGCATAGGATGGGAGGCTCTTCAGGACATCTTCATCCCCTCTTGGCCGTGTCCTGGGAGCCCTTCGCTGGGAAGGGACGATTCGTCTCTTCTCCTTTCCTTCCGCGGTTGTCTTAGCCCTCCTTCCCTGCTCCCTCTTTCTCTATCCCCAAGAACTTCCAGTGTTTCCTTCCCCTCTTGGCGTCTTCTTCAGCCACGGTTGCCTGCCATTCGAGCGGAGGATGTGCCATGGGTCTGTGATATGGTGTCCCATCACATCTCGCCTCTCCGCTCTCCTCTGTGCGGTTCGATGTGTCACTTGTTCAGCTGCTGCTCATTCAATATAAATCTCCGTCAGCAGCAGCAGCAGCAGCAGCAGCAGTTACAAGGTCATGGATCTTGGACCAAGATCCTCAAAAGCCCCGAGTTATCCCAGGTTTCCTTGCCGCACGTGCACTACCTTTGTGTCCTGACGCTCTGTTTCTCCAGGAATGTCGGTATTTGCATGGAGAGTTTCACGGACCTGCCTGTGGACGCAATGGCCCCTACGCGCCTAATGTCCTCTTCTGGTGCTGCATCCTCTTCTTCTCCACCTTTGTCCTGTCGAGCTTCTTGAAGAAGTTTAAAAGCAGCCGTTACTTCCCAACCAGAGTAGGTAGAAGATGGTGGCCGGCAGCAGTCTCCACACTCATTTCCCAAAATGGCTTTCCCGGAGCGCTAAGCAGTATTTGCCACCGCTTGGTCAAGCTGGGAAACATTGACCTTGAAGGCCAAACTCTCCAGCAGCTTGGATGTCCCTCCCTCGTTTCCATGAGTGCTAAACGACCGTGGCGTTTCCCACCTGCCTCGCGACCTGCCCCCGAGCGATATTTTGCTCAGGCAGTGGGAAAAGAGGTCTTCCAAAGTTGTGGGGGTTTATTTGCCTTTTTTTTTTTTTTTTTTTTTAACCTTCTGTGCATTATGCTCAAGGGGAAAGTTGGTTCAAATGAGGAGCTGCCATAGGAAAAGACACTTTTTCTTCCTTTTGAGGAACATACGATGCCTCAGTACGCCTTATTCCCATTTTAGCTGTGAGCGTGGCTGCAGTGGCAGCCATCTGCTTCCTTATTTGTTAATATTTTTTTTACTTAAGGTTTGAATTCAAACAACCCTCTTCCACCTAATTAAACTCTTTTTTTTTTTATTGTCTGACACCAGCTCTCACAGAGACAAGCACAGCAACAGTAGCTAACCAAGGGATTTGGCTGCATGTCCTCAGAGTGGTGGGATTTTGTTAACCAGCCTTAATGTTGTTGATGTCTCTCATTTTTCCATCTCATGTTGCGGCCCCCTTTGCGATGCCCCTTTCAGCTCTGGTTTCTTGCCCCAGGTGCGGTCCACAATAAGTGACTTTGCTGTTTTCCTCACCATCGTCATCATGGTGCTCATTGACTTCATGACTGGGATCCCGTCACCGAAGCTCCACATCCCCCATATGTTCAAGGTAGGGGGGGTGTTGTGGCACGGAGCGGGTTTCACCAGGGCAGGACAGGGCTGAGTCTGGAGGAGATGCTGGTGGTGTGACCATCTCCTCCTCCACCTCCAAGTGCATCGTTTCCTCCTGGATATGAGAAGACAGCCCCAAAACTAGGTACCTGCAGGAGAAATAGCTACAGGTGCTTGCAAAGAGGATGCTGGCACTGCTGAGCCCCGGGGTGACGTGAAACCAGGGCTGGGAGATGCTGTGACACGGGGATGGAGGGGGAAAATCCAAGCCGGTGAAGTAGCTGGGCTGGGAGACGAGGCTGATGTGTGTGCTTTGTTGCAGCCTACCAGAGACGACCGCGGGTGGTTCATCAACCCCATAGGACCCAACCCTTGGTGGACGGTGGTGGCTGCGCTCATCCCAGCTCTGCTTTGCACCATCTTGATATTCATGGACCAGCAGATCACTGCTCTTATCGTGAACAGGAAGGAGCACAGGCTGAAGGTAAGGGGCTGCAGGAGACAACCCCATCCGCAACCCGCTCTGGGCTGCAGGTACGGGGAGAAGCTCCAATTCCAAATGCCTTGTGAAGGCATTGGTTTGGAACAACGTCAGGCAGCGTGGCAAGATGGTCTCCTGGCTTAATGATGACACAGGGAGCAAACGACAACAGGGGAGTTCAGATGAGCAATCTTTCGGAGGAGCATATTAAGCTTAGAGCGTTGTAGAAGCACGCTTTTGTTTTAAAATGTCAGCAGCAGCTGGGGAACGAATCATTTTGATGTGCTGCCAGGGATAACTGAGAGTCATATCTTACTCGCAAGTGGTAGAAATGTCTTTATGAATGAAAAATAGTAAGGTGGTTTTTTTTTGTTGAGAAGTAGATACAAACTCCCCAAATCCACTTTGTCTGAACTGCTGCCGGATTGTCATGCAAGGTGCTTGCGCAAAGACTGGATACATCCTTATTTGTTTCCAGTTCGTGTTTTAAATTTTCAAGACGTCGACTTGAGCTCCTACAGGGTTGTTTGGGTCTGACTTGCGACGTTGTCCTTGCTCTTGTCCCGTGAGATGCTCTGTTTCTTGTTTCGCTCCGCGCAGAAAGGATGCGGGTACCACCTGGACCTCTTCATGGTGGCCGTGATGCTGGGGGTGTGCTCCGTGATGGGGCTGCCGTGGTTTGTGGCTGCGACCGTCCTGTCCATCACCCACGTGAATAGCCTCAAAGTAGAGTCTGGCTGCTCAGCTCCAGGAGAACAGCCCAAGTTTCTGGGGATACGAGAGCAGAGAGTCACTGGCTTGATGATCTTTGTGCTCATGGGCTGCTCAGTCTTCTTCACTTCGGTGTTAAAGGTAAGAGGAAAATGGAAACCACCCAACAACCGCGAGCTTTTTGGAGGTTATGCAAAACTAGTCCCCTTTCTCCAGGCCTGAGTAGCTGTGGAGCAGAGGAGGAGGTGATCCCAAACCTTGGGGCTCGATCCGTGGTGGGAACCACCCTCGGTTGCACTTTCCAGCCCTTCAGACCCCAGTTTGGCACGCTCGAGCCAAGCGAGCAAGCCAACTGCTTGGATTTTCAGATGTCTTTCAGGCCCACCCGTGTTTATGGGTTACGATGAAGCGTATTTAGAGCAGTACCTCTGCTCTTTCAACCAGGCAGCACGTTACCGGTTGCAATTTGTTCCCCCAGATGCCTCGGAACAGCCGTTCCCAGTAGCTAAACGCGCTGAAATCGTCCCCGTGGGCTTCCTTGCGTGTTGCCACAAGAACACGTACAAATGTTTTTCTACCGTCGCAGAACGCGGCATATGGTAGCATGGGCGAAATCACCTATTTTCCTCCAACCTTTCTGGAAAACAGGATTATTCTGATGAAGTGTAACTCAAAAGCTCAGCCTAAAGCAGAGCATTAAATCATTCGCACGCACAAAATCTCTGATGGTTAAAATGCGACACTTCTCTAACCCTCTGGAAGCTGGAAGGCTTTAGGCAATTTTAGGCAGGGACTGTAGAAGAGAGCGGTAATACTGAAAATGCAATTTGAAAACAAGAATGCACTAACTTCTGTATTTATTTTTGGAGTTTATACCAATGCCTGTGCTTTATGGCGTCTTTCTCTACATGGGTGTGTCGTCGCTCAGAGGAATTCAGGTACGGCCTCTTTTACAGCGTGTTGGGTCCCTGGTATTTCATCTCTATAGAAGCAGGTAAAAAAAGCAGTGGCATGGGGGGAAAAACCCCTCTCCGAAAGCAAGCGATCAAAATATTTTGTGTAAGAAAAAGATTGGAGGAGGCACAGGAGGTGTATAGGGCCGGGAGGACCGGGCAAGTTCAGGGCAGGTTACAGGAAAATGGGGGAATTCAGCGCGAAGGGAAGGCGATTTCTGTGGCTGGTGGAAATCCTTGCTGGGGGATTCAGCGTGCTGAGAAACGCTGAGAACAGAATAACGGGGAATAATTGCAGTTCGGTGGGCAGCTCTCGCGGGCAAGCCGGTTTATAGATGGAGCGGAGGGAAAATTGGGTGCTGCTCGCAGAGGAACGCGGTGGGATCCAGGATTTCTCATTGCAAGTGAGATCCTGAACACTCCCTCCGCGTCTCCCCGGGGCCAGAAACTTCTCACTGTTATTTTACAGTTCTTCGATCGCTTGAAGCTGTTTGGGATGCCGGCGAAACACCAGCCGGATTTCATCTACCTGCGGCACGTCCCCTTGCGAAAGGTGCATTGCTTCACCATGATCCAGCTGATCTGCCTCGTCCTGCTCTGGGCCATCAAGGTGTCGCGTGCCGCCATCATCTTCCCCATGATGGTAAGAGCCGGTGCTGCTCGGCGTCGGGGTGTTTGTAGCGTCGGAGCGAGCTGTGGCATCATCTCTGACCTCGCTGCATCTTCCCTCTCATTCGTGAAGGTTTTGGCTCTCGTTTTTGTCCGGAAAGTGATGGATTTCTGCTTCTCGAAGCGAGAGCTCAGCTTTCTGGATGACCTTATGCCAGAAAGCAAGCAGAAGAAGTTGGACGATGCCAAAAATGAAGCCAAAGAAGAAGAGGTGAAGCTTGCTGGGTGCTCGGGGCCGGGCGTCTCCCTCGGGCTGTGAGATTGCCTCTTTCTGCCACAGCTCGTCTTTAAATGTCGGGGCAAGATCAGAACTAAACAGAAACGGATCCTAATAGCCTGGATCACACATCGTAACCTTTTGTCCTAAATTAGCAGTGAGCTTAACACTTGACTAGAGGTATAATTTTAAAAATGAGTCCTATAATAAAGATTATTATTATTATTATTATTAATACTATGGAAAGGTTTACTCATAATAGCGTTTTTTAATCCCCCCAAAGTATTTGGAGTGAAAGGTCTTCACCCTGCTGCACTAATAGCTAAAGCTGCCGCAGGTCAGGAGGAGAGGACAGCGTGCAACGTCTTTACTGGGTGCTGAGTTTATCTCCGCTTTGATTAAAGACCGAGAACTTGATTTGTCCCTTTTCCGTCAGGAGTCCCAGAAGGTGATGGAAGCTGCTGCTGCAAATTGGGTTCAACTGAAAGTGGGGAAGACCAGCGACTTGGATATCCCACAGCAAAGCAGCGACAGGTAAAGTGCCACCAAGCGCCAGGACCCCCGGCAAGATTCGTTTGAAGGTGTTTGGCACCGTCTTTATCGAGCGTCCCTCGGTAAAGCGGTCCGCTCGGCGGGAAAATCAAATTTCTGGGCAGGGCTGCCGGAGGCGATGGCGGGGCTCTGCCCCTGCGCAGAGCGGCTGCACAACTCCCATTTAACCCCCAAAACTTGCATCATCAGTGACTTTAGGGTAGCAGGAGATCCTCATATTTAAGAAAGAGGTGGTGTAGGCACGACCTGTAGCAGCAGTGGCTTAGGAGCCCGCTCCAGGGCTAAACGCCAGCAAGAGCCTTTGCCTGGAGCTGTTGTTCTACAGGCTTGCCTCCCGAAACTCCTCATCCAGCAAAACCTCCGGTGCTTACGCTGAGCTTTGGTTCCCCGGGCCCCCCTGGTCCTCTTGCTGGTGCTAACGCACTTGGCGGCAGCAGTTCCCGTAATCACGGATTGCGATGTAAAATATTTATTGCAGGACCGATCCTTCCGAGATTAATATCTGGGATGAAATGTCGAAAACGACCGTGTGGAAGACTCTCCCTATGAACACAGAAACAGTCTGAATTTGGGGAGGAAAAAGGTAAAGGACCGCATGCGAGCGTGACGAGACGCGCGCGTACGGTTTTCCCGTGCTTCGGCCGGCAATGCTGAGCAAACGAGCAGCGGCGAGGACGGTGGCACGCCAGCCAGCTCCTCTCTGCCGCGGTGGTCCCACGAACGGGGCTCAAACCCCATCTTCCACTGATGATGCTCTCCCTTTTTTTTTTTTTTTCATTCTTCCCCCTCCCCAGTTTTCATGTTTAGGAATCTTGACTTTGAAGGAGAGGAGCGAGAACGTGACTCAGGGATGTGCCAACGCGGACACGGGGAGAAACTGCTTTTTTTTTTTTCCAGTTGGAGGATTCCCATTAAAGCCATGCAGACGTCTTCAGTTATCCTTGGTGTGCTTCAGGCATTCAGTATCTCTAGACCAGCAAACTGAGGTGCACATCACGGTCAATGGGAGTTCGGTGTTGTTGAGCCTCCGTGCGTACGTGCGTGTGTTTGTTGCAGTTGCGTAGTGGTAGAGGGACTGCTACCGCTTTATCATTCAGTGCTATTTTTTTAATATCTAATTCCTCCTCTCCTTTCTCTTTTTTTTTCCAAATATAAACTCATGTTTATGTTCCAAATAGTTTACTGTTATACTTGACGCCTTCTCCGTTTTCTTCTTTATCACGGCCGGGTTTTTGGTCTGGTTTGGGGTCCAGGCTTTCGTTCACTCCTACGTCCCTTACAGGTAGGAGAGGGATGTCCTCCCTGGCGGGGCAGCCTAAGGAGCGTCCGAGCAGTTGGGCTAAGGCGAAGGAAAAGCGTTTGCTCCCTGCCCTCCAGTTTTACAGCATTTTACTTTATTTTAATTTTCATTTTTATTTTCTTTTTATTTTCTTTTTGACTTTTATTTTTCTTTTAATTTTTATTTTTTTTATTTTTATTTTATTTTAATTTTATTTTTATTGTATTTATTTTCTTTTCCTTTGGCTCTGCCATCAGCCTGGAAGCTGCAAAATGCAGAAATGCCCCTTTCTTGTCCCCTGGCCGTAAACCGAATATAAGGGACCACTTAAAATCGAATACTTTGAATACAGCGTATGGTTTTGGGAAAGGCCAGGTGAGACCTGGGGCTCTGCGTCCCTGGGCTGCCCCCCCGTTGTTCCTCCGCTTTCCTTCCTTTTACCTCCCTGGGACTCTAGGGGTTGGTTGTTTTGTTTTTTCTTTTTTCAGCCCTGTCCTTGCAAAGTCTTTTCTCTCGCAGGGTGGGACGAGCTGGGAGGAAAGCGGGAAGCTGCCTTCTCCTCCTCCCTCTCCCTGCCGCTTTGCAGGAACAAGCTGTTCAGCAGAGACGGTTCTCGTGCCCCCTTCACGTTTTGGGGGGGTCCTTGGGCTGCGGCGTCACCCCAGGCACATGCGGTCGAGTCGGGTGGCCCTGGAGCCTGGGAGGAGAGGACAACCCAGAAGAAAAGGTCCCCTTGCAGCCCTGCACCTTGCTGGGGGCTCAGCACCTGCTCCAGGCTCTTGGCGGCTGCGGCCGCTGCCCCGCGCCCAGCTGGGACGGGCGCACGAACCCTCCTGCCATCGGCTTCTCCCATCCGCCGCGGGAACCGTTTTGTGCATCAAACCGACCCAAAGTGACGTGCGGGTGGGGAAAAGAAAATGTGAAATGGCTCTGTAAGGGTGAGAGCGGCACATCACCGAGCAGGGCCAAAATCGGACGCTTTTACGGGATGGGGCTTTGCAAACCGTAGTTTGACGGTTGCCGGCACGGCGGGGTGACCGGTGGAGGGGGAGGAAACTGGTTTAGCTCTTCAAAAAGGAGGGGAGGCCAAAAAAAAAAAGGGGGGTGTGTGTGCTTGGAGGAAGGGAAAGGTGCAAAGCCTGGGTTTTCTCGCTGCTCTTCCTCCGTGCACCTCCCGTCCACGCTGCCTTCCTGTGCTGCTCCCCCGTGCCGTCCCTCCCTCCCCAGGGAGAAAAGGTCGCAGTGGGGGAGAGCCCTGAGCTCTCCACCAGTTGGAAAATAAACTTGAATTCCCGTGGAGGTAGAAGCGTTAAGCCGGTGACGGGCATGGGCGTGGAGCTGGGCGGTTGTGGTACCAGTCCCCTTGCTGCCCTGTCCCTAAATGAAATTATTTGGCTTCTCGTAGCGGCCAGTTTTTCTTTTGTCCTTGTTCTTTTCCGTAAGAGGAGAGCGCAGGGCTGGACTCGGCTCCCTCCTGGCAGGGGCCGGAGGCTGGGATTGTTCCCTGCGCGTGCCTGGCGTCTCTTCGGCTCGGAAAGAAAGAAAAGACAGAAACCCACCCGGGAAGGAAAACGGGGCCGGGCTGAACGAAGAGCTCCCCAGATCTCCCGGGAGCCCCTTCGAAAGAAGTTTCCTAAAATGTAGGTGCATGGAAATCCCTAAGGGGGGAAAAAAGATGTAAAAAGGTAATAAATAAGGTGCTGGCACTTTTTCTTTTTTTAAATTTTATTTCATTTTTTCCCCCCATGTGCTACATTTAGAAATACAGACACTATTTTTTCATTTTGGAGATGCTGAAATATATTTATTTTATGGTAAGAGATGCTCTAGTTTGGAAATGCTCCGTGTTGTAAATAAAACTGAGCGGGGGAGGGGGTTGGAATCCATCAAGCAAATCTGTGTTATTTATCACTTTGAATCTTTGTGTGTTTTGTTTTGTTTTGTTTTAATTATTCTTTGATTGATTTTGGGTTCCTTCTGTGAAACTCAAATAATATAAATCTGTGTCGCCGTCTCGTGGGTCCCGTCCGTGAAGGGTTGATGTTGGCTGACGGGTCCACCCTCCTGAGCCGTGTCTGTCTGATTTTTCTCTTGTCACCCATTGAACGTAATGGGAAAAGAATATAATAAAAGTCTCGTGTGTCTTGCTGTGCCGCTCCCGAGTCTTTTAAAGGGAGGAGAGGAGTTGGAGGCATCTTTGGAGCTTTTTAAGGGGGGGTTTGGAGTGGGCAGCGCTGATTTGGGGGAAATCCATCTCCCTGGGATGTTGGGTCAGGAACCAACCGATTGGGGAAAGAGTTGAAATCAGTGGGTTTGGGGTTTTATTGATTTATGTAATTTAAAAAAAAAAATTCTTTTAATTTCTCTATGCAAGTGATGGCAATGAGCTCTGTGTTGCAGGAGGGAGGGGACAGCAGCATCACCCACGTCACCTCTGCCAGACCGGGGGTGTGCGGGGAGTTCAGAAATGGGACTTGGGGGGGTGAAGGTGTTGGTACAGGAGAGAAGTCGCCCCATCCAGAGTGAGCAGATCCTCCCCCCTGCCTATTTTGGCTTTTTTTTGGACCATTTGCAACACAATTAATTACCATTCAATCCAAAGGTTCTAGTTATCTTCCTTTTTTTTTTTTTTTTTTTTTTTAAATTTCTTTCCAAATCCCTTCTGGCACAGGTCTGTGGGGTCAGGCAGGTTCATCCCGATCACCCTTTTACCTAAAACTTGAGGAATTGAGAGAAAAATGGGGCACTTGAGCCAAGCCGGGGATCGGAGCCCGGTGCCTCAAAATCCCCCGGGACCAGCGGCGCGCGGGATCCCGATGGGATGCTCGGAAGCATTGGAGACGTCACCAACCGGCTGCCGGATTTAACAAAGGTTTTATTACGGTTTAGGGAAAGCCGCAGGATCTACAGCGCCCTCGGAGCTGTTAGAGAGAAAATGAAGCCGGAGAAATCCAGGTTTGAAGGGAAGGCTGATCCGCGGGTGCAAATTTTCGGAGGAGGTGACTGGGAAACACCGAAGGGATTGATTGATGCGGCTGCGTGTGATGGATAAATCCTTCCCGTGGAGCATCCCATCGCTGGCAGTGATGGACGGGTGCAACTATCCCCAGGCTGATGCTGCTGGAAAGCTGATGTTGCCGTTTAATTGTACCTTCAAAATAAAAAGCAAACAACCACCAAACAGTTTCACGGACTAGAAACTCCCCCTAACATCAGTTTAAGAGCTTGGGAACAGCGGATTTTCTCGTTCGCAAAGGAGCAAATGCTTTGCTTCGACGAGACCGCAACGTGGTAATATCCCCTGTAAATGCAAACGATCCCGCCGCGTTGAGACTGAAATGAAATGCAAAACGTCAGCACGGAGCACGGCAAGAACAAAACAGCCTCTTCCCATCGTAAATTATCAACTCTCCCCCAAAGCAGCTTAATTTTCCTTGTTTTATTTTATTACGAGTAAACACCAGAGAAGCCCCGTGAGCCAGCAAAAATGAGAAGCAGAGTCAGGCGTAGGAAGCCAGACTCTGACTTTGCACCACACCCGCTGATTTGTGGCTACGTTTTGAAATGATTCCTTTATTTGTTTTTAATGGGCCACGTCTGCTGTTTGGGCTGACTTACGTGACCGGTGGGAACGCGGCCGGGAAGGGGATGCCACGGGGCTCCTCCTTCGGGGACCTCTTTGCGGAGCTGCCGAATATAAGAAAACAGGTGGAGAGAAAACTTCTAAAACTGCGTTATCGACTGGGATCGTGGCGTGGTGGGAGGTTATTTCCCAGCGTGGTCCCCTTCCCCTCTCCTCTTTTTACCTGTACCGCTTGGTGTTGATGAGCCAGTGCACAAAGTCCTTGGCCTTCATCTTGTCCAGGTAGCGGGTGAAGTCGCTGGTGAAGGTGCCTTCCGAGTGTCGCTTGATGTTGGAGGCGAAGCTTTGGGCGCTTTGGGATTCGTACGACTGCCATCTGCTCGGGAGAGGAGGATGGGGGAAGAAAATGTGGTTTAATGCACATGGTGGCATCCTGCATTGTCCCTGCGGGAGGTGCCCAGAGCGGGGGGTGTGTCCTGTAAAGTACTTTACTGTGTGCAGCATCCTCCAGAAAAGCTCTAATAATAAAGAAAAATAATTTGCAGTCTCGGGAGGGTCTGCCAAGCCAGGCCAGGGTTGTCCCCACCATCATATATACGCACTATCCTATCCCATATTATTTGCCCTACTCCTTGCTCGGCTGTGGTGGGTTCATGCCTGGGAGGGAGGGAGGGAGGGAGGGAGCGTGGTGCCGCCCCGAGGTTTAGATCAACCTCCTCCAGCTCCAGGACAGAGAGCTGACATTGGGGTCCCCCCCTTCCACAAATTCCCCCCGGCAGAAGATCCCCAAAGGATTTTCCTCCCACGCAGCTGCCGGCATGGAGCGGGGCTCAGCACCCAGCCCAAATGTGTTGGGTTTGTGTGGCAAGGTTTTGGTAGCGGGGGGGGCTACAGGGGTGGCTTCTGTGAGAAGCTGCCAGAAGCTTCCCCTGTGTCTGACAGAGCCAATGCCAGCCGGCTCCAAGATGGACCCGCCCCTGGCCAAGGCCGAGCCAATCAGCGCCTCTGTGAGAACATATTTAAGAAGGAAAAAAAAACCAGTTAGAGAGAGCTTTTGCAGCGGGAGAGAGGAGTGAGAAGCTGTAAGAAACTCTGCAGACACCCAGGTCAGTGCAGAAGGAGGGGCAGGAGGTGCTCCAGGCACCGGAGCAGAGATCCCCCTGCAGCCCATGGTGAAGGCCATGGTGAAGCAGGCTGTCCCCCTGCAGCCCATGGAGGAAGGATAAGGGGGTGCAGAGATTCCCCCTGCAGCCCATGGAGGAAGGATGAGGGGGTGCAGAGATTCCCCCTGCAGCCCATGGAGGAAGGATGAGGGGGTGTAGAGATTCCCCCTGCAGCCCATGGAGGAAGGATGAGGGGGTGCAGAGATTCCCCCTGCAGCCCATGGAGGAAGGATGAGGGGGTGCAGAGATTCCCCCTGCAGCCCGTGGAGGACCCCACGCCGGAGCAGGTGGAGGCACCTGAAGGAGGCCGTGGCCTGTGGGAAGCCCACGCTGGATCACGTTGCTGGCAGGACCTGTGGACCCGTGGAGAGAGGAGCCCACGCCGGAGCAGGTTTGCTGGCAGGACCTGTGACCCCGTGGGGGACCCACGCTGGAGCAGTTTGCTCCTGAAGGTCTGCACCCCGTGGGAGAGACCACGCTGGAGCAGTTCGTGAAGGACTGTAGCCCGTGGGAGAGGCTCCATATAGGAGCAGGGGAACGATGAGAGGAGTCCTCCCCGTGAGGAGGAAGAAGCGGCAGACTCAAAGATTAATTAGAGTTGTACATTTTTTATCTTTGCTGGATGCCTTAGCAGTTCAGGGGGAGTAAAATGCCACCCCCCACCCCCCCTCATTTGCTGAAACTTTGGCTTTTGTTTGCCTATCACCACGCACTTTCATTGCTCTGGTTTAATTTCTTTGGTGGCATCTCCGTGTGAGGCTCGCTGCGATTTCGGGGATGCTGTGGTGGCCGGGGAAGGGCGATGGGATGCTTGGAGCATCTCACCACGGACCCGGAGGTCCCCACTTGTCCCGTTTCCTCCCACGTTTGCTCCTGAAGCTTTAAAACTTAATAATATAAAAGCAGCGGGGGATCTGAGCCGCCCCGTAACGGGTATTTTCCCAAGGGTTTGCGCCTCAGTCGTATGTTGGCAGCTTGTGCTGTGAAACACACCAAAACGCCGCTTATGCCTTTCGCCCCGGCGTTTACACCCCATTTCTCTCCTCCGGGTAGGTTTGGTTCAAAACAGAGCTGGTTTCTCCCCATCCACTAAGTTTTCCAAGCAGGATGAGTTTTGGGGTTGCGTGGCTTTAAATAACCGCCCATGCCCAAGATTCCGATTCCAAGAAACGGTCACTTTTTGTGTACCTGGAGTTGGTACACAGCGGGCGACACTGAGCTCCTCTCGGTGAGGGTTACTGCGGTGTCCTGGGGGGGGTCTAACCCCCCTTGATTGATCCCCAAAACCCCAAAACCGCTGACCGACGTCAGGATGAGCCAGGACGAGGGTTACAAAATGACGCTGCTGGAAGAGTTACAGGTAGGGGCTCTGCCGAGGGGCCCAACGTCCCCGATGCCCCCCCACCCCGCCCCAAACGGTTGGAAACCTCTCCCCGAAATCCCGTCGGCATTTCCCCGGAGCGCAGAGGGATGCGGAGGGGGGAGATGCTTTGTGCCGGGGAGGGCTCCCGGCGGCAGGTTCAGCGTCGTTGGTCGGAGTACGGGGGCAAAACGGTTTCTAAGAGAGACGGAGACTTTCCTGTGTCACCCGCGGGGTGTTTGACTCCCAAACTGCCCCGTGTATTCCCACTCCAACACCCACCTAATGTGCTCGAGCTTGTGATTTCGTTTAAATCGCGATTTTTTTTTTTTTAAAACTGCGATTTTTTTTTGAAACCGCGATTTTTTTCTTTAAACAGCGATTTTTTTTTTTTAAATTGCAATTTAAAGCGATTTTATTAAGCCCTTTCATCCCATACCTTTTCCCGGCTTGGGGTTTGGAGTTTCTTGGGGTTGGTTTTTTTGGGGATTTTTTTTTTTTTTTGGCAAAACCAAAGGGGAGCAGGATGCATTTTTGCTAAGAGGGGACGGAGGGTGGCGGAGGCCATCATCGGAGAGAGGACAGGAAAGCCACGGGCGCGTGATAATCCGGCTGCCGGGTTACGTGGGCGAGTCCCGGGAGCTGGCGGGGAGTTAGCAACAGGTCGGCTCTGAAATTAATACTCGGGGACCAGCAAACTCGTTTCCAGACAGGAGCGTTTCTTCCTCTTGTTCGTTAAATTAACTGGTGCCTTTCCTGAGCATCGCTGCTGCGCGGTGGCAGGTGATGCTGTTCAGTCGAAGCAGGAATTTGGGGGATAAAAAGCAGATTTCACGTTAGTGTTTGCAGCTTAAATCGTAACAAGTTATTTATTTTCTGGCTTTGGGTTTGTTGTTTTTTTTTTTTAATTAAGTCTTTTTGATTAATGCATCATTATTAGTACAACGGGCAGCATCTGCCAGCGCAGCGTTTGAAGTTTTATTTTAAATTATGGGTTTGGTTCTTTTGGGCTGTTTCCCAGTGCCCGGTGTAGCTCTTGCTTCTTGAATTTCGTCCAACAGCCCTGACAGTTCCCCAAGTTTTCTTGGTGTTTTGCTCTTCTTCAAACTTCGGTTTCAGAAATCGAGCAACTGGGTGCAAATCTCGGAGGGGTTTTTTGGGGGTTTTTTTTTGTGTTTGAACGATGCTACGGGCTGTTTTATTGGGTTATGGGAAGAGAAACCTCCTCCAAGTCCGTGCTTTTAGGGCTGTGCCTGGAGGAGGAGGCACGCGGAGGCGTGATGCTCGTGGATTTGGGTGGACGCGGGGGTGGACGATGGCCGGGAGGACGTAAGGGAGCTCTGCACAACTTTTCCCTTCTCATTTCTAAACAGGGAGATGACGAAGAGGCAGTGATTGACCAAGGAAGAACGAGCAACGTCGTCAATATTCACTATGAGAAGGAGGAGTTGGAAGGTGAGTCTCTGCTGAGATCCCGGTAGAGGAGCCGCCAGCCCAGCGCCTTTTCCTGTCGCACAAAGTCCCTGCGACGTCCCTTGCTTGGCGTACGCGTCACGTGCAGCAAAACGTGGCGTGCTTCTAAATAAATAAGCACAGGTCTTTTCACCTTTTTTAACGTGACGGCTTTTAAACAGAGGGAGAAAGCCCCCGTGGAGGCCATGGTGTGAGTTTTAGCCACGGGGCTCTCCAAGCCGGGAGCATAATTTGACGGCTGCAGACTCAGGGCTGTGGTTTTCTTTTTTTTTGTTCTGGAGTTCATTATCATGGGACTGATTTGATCTTCTCTTGTCGCCTTGCGCCATACAAAGATTTTCAAAATAATTACCTTTTGTTGCTGCTCAACGAGCAATTCTGAGCGTTGTCCAGCTGAAGCTGGACTTTGAGAAGAGGTTGGATACTTTCAGGGCATTTTAGATGATCAGGAACCATCACTTGTTGTTGCTCTCTCGTTGCAAAGTTTGAGTAAAATAGGCTTGGGAAAAAAGGGCAGGTCTGTGACGTTCAGGGATCCAGTTAAAAGAAAATTAAGAGAAGTTGATGTTTCCTCCTGGGATGGCTGCACTGATTTAATTGCAGCATCTGCGTCAAGTGTCTCCGCGGTATCGAGAACGATGCAAACGCCGCTTTTTCGCAGGCCACCGGACCCTGTACGTGGGCGTGCGGATGCCGCTGGTGAGGCAAAGCCAGCGGCATCACCGTCCCCACAGCCAGAAGCATCGGGAAGAGGAACGGGAGAAGGACTCTGCCCCGACGGAGCAGGGCTACCACTGTAAGTCCCGCCGCAGCGTTCACTAAACTCCTCGGGGCTACGTGGGTGCTGGGGTCTTCTGCAAGCAGGTCCCCGTGCCGGTTTGAGTGGCTTGCTGTTCCTCCGAGGGAAAGCGGCATCATTTAGCAGGACCCTCTCTCTTTTCCCAAACTTTCCTCTTTCTTCTCTTTTTTTTTTTTTTTTATTTTTTTTTAAGACAGTTAAATGCATAAAGGATTTAGGCTCGCCTTCCTCAGAGGGATCCTGGCTTTAAAAATGGAACTGTGGGGAAGGGAAGGTGCCCATGCTTATGCAGAGGTGGATTAGATGCTTCTCCTTCTCTGGGGCTCTGTGCAAGCCTGGACAGAGCCAGGGCAGAGGGGCCAGCCCGATGTTTATGGTGCCGATCGATGCCCGCTTTGCCTATGAGCGTGACGGGCCGTATTCGGGCACGGTAACGGGACGGGGCTTTGCCTTCTGCCCCCAGACACTCCGTCCCAGCGAGTGCAGTTCATCCTCGGGACCGAGGAGGACGAGCAGCACGTTCCCCATGACTTGTTCACCGAGCTGGATGAGATCTGCGTGAAAGAGGGTGAAGATGCCGAGTGGAAGGAAACGGCAAGGTAAATCCCCGCTGCCGGCCGCGGTGGGAGAGGAGTCCCCTCGCCGGCAGCGCCCGTGGGCTCTGCTTTCCGCTCTCCGGGACTTTGGCAAAGCTTTTGCAGGTGCCGATGCGAGGAGCCTTCTCTCGCCGCCCTGTAGCTCTGTTAAAGGGGTTGCGGAGCTGAGGCCGTTTCCTCGCAATGGGGCTGATCGCGCCTGATGTCCGCAGGTGGCTGAAGTTTGAGGAGGACGTGGAAGACGGCGGCGAGCGCTGGAGCAAGCCCTACGTGGCCACGCTGTCCTTGCACAGCCTCTCTGAGCTGAGGAGTTGCATCATCAACGGGACGGTGCTGCTGGACATTTGTGCCAACAGCATCGAAGAGATTGCAGGTACCGCGGGCGCCGCGTCTCTGCGGGAACGGCCGAGCTCGGTTTGCCGCGGTGCCCTCCGCTCCCGAATCAAACCCTGCCCCAACGGCGCGTCCTTTTCCAGAAACCCCGCTGTGTTTTTAAGTTGGTTTTGGATGCAGGCTGGGCGTGCAACAGTCACACCAGCTTTTTCTGGTGTGTTTTTTCCAGCTTTTTTTTTAAATGTGTAGAGTCAGACAGAAAGGCCAGACGGGGCAAGAAAATTGCATTATTTCGAATGGGAAATAATTATCTTAGCAGAGTGATGAATAAGCACTTTGCTCGTGTTTTTTAGCAAAAGAAACTTCTTGCTTTCGCTGCAAAGGCTGAACTGTATTAAAATGTCTTGCTAAGCAAGGCTGGGCCTGTGTCAGGGGATCCTGCGTGGCACAGCCTTCCCCCGGGGGCTTCAGGGCTTGGGACCTGGGGGGGGTTTCTGCTCTGACGGCTTCGTTTCCCTTTGCCATCCCCAGATATGATCCTGGGCCCGCAAGACCAGTCCACGGAGTTTGACGAGCACGTGCGGGCAAAAGTTCGAGAAGTCCTACTGAAGAAGCATCACCATCAGAATGAGAAGAAAAGAAACAACCTTCTTCCCATCGTCCGCTCGTTTGCTGATGTGAGCAAGAAGCAGTCAGACCTGCACCTCCTTGACAAGCCAGGTGAGGGTTCCTGCAGGGTTTGGCACCAGGTGAGGGTTCCTGCAGGGCTCTGGTCCCATTCGACTTGTCCTGGCAGAGGAGAAGCATCCCAATTGCTCCTTGTCCGTCTTTCTGAGTGTCTTTCTTTTTCCTACCAGCCCAAACACTCACCCCTCATCCTTCTCCTACCACTGCAGAAGCTAAAAATGGGGTGAACCACGAGAGCAACGCGATGGACTTAAGCAAGGTGAGACGCTCGTAGCTATCTTATGCCTTTAGGGCCAGATTTGGTCTTGCAAATTTGGGTGCAGAGTGCTGAGGGCTTTGCTTTTGGGGTATTTGCCTGAAAATCGCTTGTTGTGCCTAGGCGCAGCTGCATTTCATGAAGAAAATTCCCACCGGGGCTGAAGCATCCAACGTGCTCGTAGGAGAGCTGGATTTCCTTCGCCAGCCCATCGTGGCATTTGTCCGCCTGACCCCGGCTGTCCTCCTCTCGGGCATGACGGAAGTTCCCATCCCAACAAGGTCTGAACGAGAAGCACAAAGATTTTATTTCAAAAAACCCCCACCCAATGAAAGAACATCAAGGTGCATGCATCAGTTTGGCGTCCCAAGGGAACAAGGGCAGGGGGAGCGAGGACATTTCTCCCACTCGCATCCCTTCCCTGCTGTGTCTTTCAAACCCCTTGGCCAATTTTAATGAAAATTGGCCCAAAAATTAAATTTGCCATCGGTTTTGGTGAATTTCAAATTCCTGGCGGAGTCGGTGAGCCTACGTGTCCCCTCTGGAGCTGCGCTCGGGGCTGGGGGCTCCCAGGGATTTCCTTGGGTGTCCTTTGAGCAAGGACACGTTCTTCTCGCTCATTGTGTTTTTCTTGCCCAGGTTCCTGTTTGTTTTGCTTGGACCAGAAGGCAAAGCCCATCAGTACCATGAGATCGGCAGGTCCATGGCTACTATCATGACGGATGAGGTGCGAGAAGAGAGAATTCCGGGTCATTTTTGGTTTTCTTCACCTCTCTGCAGTAGTGAGGAAGAGGATTTGCTTCCCAACTGCCCACACCTCTCCAGATAGCCCACCCCTCGTTCACACGCCGAAGCAAACGCACGGATTTGTATCACCCCACCTCTTGGAGGTTGAAATCCCACCCGGTGTGCATCCTGCACCTCCCCGGGGTCCCCAGCACCCTGTCCCCAGTGGTGGCATTGCCAGGGCCAGTGAAACTTCCCCGCTTTAAGCAAAAGGGTATGGTGTGCCATGAGGGATGGGGACCTCGTGGAGGAGATGATTACAAGTACTGTGATGGACAGATTTTTCCATTTGGGGGAATATTTCCTGCCATTACAAGCAGGAAATTTGGGGAAAATGATCTTGCATTTAGCCAGGAGCTTACCGTAGTGCTTAGGACATCGGAGATGGGTTGTCCTCTGAGCAGGTTGTCTCCTGTCGGCAGGTTTTCCGTGACGTTGCCTATAAAGCCGAGAACCGGGCTGACCTCGTGGCCGGCATCGACGAGTTTCTGGATCAGGTCACGGTCTTGCCGCCAGGAGAATGGGATCCATCGATCCGAATCGAGCCCCCGAAAAACGTCCCTTCGCAGGTGGGTGCTGCGGCGGAGGGAGGCGCGAGGGGGACGGGCAGGCCGGCGGCCGGCCGGCCGGGGATGCTGTTCTGGGACCCAGATTCACCAGGTCCCAGTTTGACGCAGTCACATACCCAGACCAGAAGCCCAACAAGCCAGTGGTTACGAATCCATAGCTTTGGCTTATTTCCTTTTTAACAGGGAAAAAGGAAGATGCCAGGAGCTCTCGATGACAGTGCTTCTCACAGCAAGCCAGAGAAACACAGTGGTCCTGAACTGGAGCGCACGGGAAGGTGTGAGCTTTAATAGTTTGTGGGGTTTGTTGTTTGTTTTTTTTTTTTCTCTTTGCCTCTAGAATCGGAGCGTGCACCTTCCCTTGTAGCAGTTTTCTGGGGTTAGTTGGTTCAGTGAAGGGGCTTCACATTACCAGCTCGGTCCCCTGGGCTGGGCAGGTGAGATCTGGGCAGCTGGGCTCAGCCACAGCACCACTGCAGACAGATTTTCTTGATTTGGGGTGGAAGCAGCTGTGTAAATACCTCCAGGGAGAGCTCTGCTGCTTCTCCAAGCAAGGGACAGTTGCAGTAAGAGGGGATGGGCTTTCAGGTTTGGTCCTTTTTCTTTTTGTTGGAGGGGTTTTTTGTGCTTGCTTGGTTTCTGCCGGGTATAAAACGGCCGAAGGAGACTGCTGCTGGTTAGCAATGAAGGTTACTGTCTGCTTGGGCTTGTCCTTCTGCAGCAAAACCCCCTCTGTGTGGTCTTGCAGGGAAACAGTCTATTTGTTTTTCCTTCCTCCAGGCTCTTTGGAGGTTTGATCCTGGACGTGAAGCGCAAAGCCCCGTGGTTCTGGAGCGACTTTCGGGATGGTCTGAGCCTGCAGTGTCTGGCGTCCTTCCTCTTCTGTGCCTGCATGTCCCCTGTCATCACCTTCGGGGGACTGCTGGGGGAGGCGACCGACGGCCACATCGTGAGCACCTCTCTTGGGTGGCGTGGGGGAGCGCAAAACTCATGCAAAATCTTCGCTGCAGTGAATTTGCTTTGGGTTTTTTCTTCTTTTTCCCATTGATTTATTTCCTCGCCGCTGCCTCTTCCCTGGACAGAGTGCCATGGAGTCACTGCTGGGCGCATCCATGACCGGCGTGGTGTATTCCCTCTTTGCTGGCCAACCTCTCACCATCCTCGGCAGCACTGGACCCGTCCTCGTGTTCGAAAAGATCCTCTACAAATTTGCAAGTAAGGCCGGCTGCCGCGGCCGAGTGCCGCGAGAGCCTTCAGGAGGCATGGTGGAGAAAGAGGTTTTTCTCGTCTTTTTCTCAGTGAGAGTTGTTAGATTTCAGTTGTTTTCTGTGTCGCAGACGTTGCACGCTGCTGCTTTAGTATGTGATGGTGCAAGAGCCCTTGGTCTCTGAAGGATGGATGAGGTTGTTTGGGGGTTTTTAGGGTTAAAATGAAGCAGGAAGAGGAGAAGCCATAAGGATGGGGATCCTTGTGTTGTGATGAGTTTGATGTGAGATGAGACACCCTGATTGCAATTCAATTTATTCTTCAGCCCCAGCTTGCTGGTAGCAGGTGACTGGGTGCAAAATCAGCCGGGGTTTTGGTGTGTTAGGCATGGGGGTGATGTGGGAGGACACCACCTTCCACAAAGGGCCCTGACCTCAATTAGCCTCCAAGGCCTTAACACAAGCTAATTGTTAAATAACAATCATGAAATAATTGGCCTCTCCTCCTGCAGGTCCGCACCCTGCACCGCAGCCCCAAGGCTGTCTGTAGTAGGACATGGAAGTGCATTTACCATCTGCAGCCTTGACGTGCTCCTAAATTGCTCGTGTGATTTTCCCCGAAGGAAGGCACGGCTCGGCGCCTCTTCCTGGCCTTTCCAGCCTTTGTTTGATTTTGGTTTCCCAGGGAGTACGCGCTCTC
>NW_026561644.1:0-36257 GCF_028858705.1 Grus americana
GGACAGGGACAGGCACAGGACAACCTGTGGGGACAGGGACAGGGATGGGATGGGGATGGGGACAGGGATGGGGACAGGACACCTTTAGGGAGAGTCACAGGACAAGGGTGGGGACAAGGCACCTGCAGGGGCAGGGACAGGGATGGCGACAGTGATGGGAACAGGGACAGGGACAGTGGGGGGACAGGAGAGGATGGGGACATGCAGGAACCTACAGGGATGACACTGGGCTGAGGGAGAGGGTCAGGGATGGGGCCAGGACACCTGTGGGGACAGGGACAGGACAGTGACGGGGACGGGGACGGGACAGGACAGGACAGGGGGTGGCCTGTGACCTGTGTGACCACCACGTGGTCCAGCCCCAGGTGGTTGTACCCCATGGACCAGGCCACCACCTTGAGGACAGGGTGACAGTGAGGTGACATCACTGGGGAAACCCCCCAGGGTGGCAGGGACCTGCCTAGGGACACCTCTCTTACCTTGCTGAGCAGCAGCAGAGGGATGGGCACAGGGTGGCCAGGGCACATCCCGCATCGCTGTGAGAGTTCACGGGTCATGTGAAAGGGCATGTTTTGGGGTGAATTTAGGATTTGGGAGGTTCTGGGGGGGTCATACTGGTGAGGAGGTGACAGTGCGAACGGGCTGGCAGAGGGGTGCGGGGCCAAGTGGGCCACATCCAGCTGCAGGTTGTACACCTTGTTTATCTTTGAGATGGCACGGTATTTCCAAATGATCTTCCTTTGAAGCAAGAATGAAATTCTACCCTGCAGCATCAGATTTGTTGTGAAATTGTCTGAGCAGCCAGGCATCAGGTTAGGAAAGCTAAAGCCCTGATAGGATTGAATCTGGCAAAGGACGCCAAGGCTGGGCGAAGGATGGATTGAGAGCAGCCCTGAGGAGAAGGACTTGGGCGTGTTGGTGGATGAGAAGCTCAACATGAGCCAGCTGTGTGCACTCACAGCCCAGAAAGCCAACCGTGTCCTGGGCTGCATCAACAGCAGCATGACCAGCAGGTCGAGGGAGGAGACACCCCCCCCACACACTCTGCTCTCATGAGACCCCCCCTGCAGTACCACGTCCAGCTCTGGGGTCCCCAGGACAAGGACATGGAGCTGTTGAAGCAAGTCGAGAGGAGGCCACGAAGATGATCAAAGGGCTGGAGCACCTCTGCTATGCAGACAGACTGAGAGACTTGGGGCTGTTGAGCCTGGAGAAGAGAAGGCTCTGGGGAGACCTAATAGCAGCATTCCAGTCCCTAAAGGGGCTACAGGAAAGATGGTGAGGGACTGTTTATGAGGGAGTGTAGTGACAGGACAAGGGGTAATGGGTTTAAGCTGAAGGAAGGTCGATTTAGATTAGATGTTAGTAAGAAATTCTTTACTGTTAGAGTGGTGAGGTACTGGAAGAGGTTGCCCAGAGAGGTTGTGGAGGCCCCATCCCTGGAAGTGTTTAAGGCCAGGTTGCATGAGGCTTTGGGCAAGCTGGTCTAGTGGAGGGTGTCCCTGCCCGCAGCAGGGGGGTTGGAACTAGATGATCTTTGAGATCCCTTCCAACCCAAACCATTCTATGATGATTCGATGATGATGAGGAGGTACAGGTGTGAGACACCACAGGACGATGGCCTGCAGTGGAGAGGATAGAGGGATGACGAAAGTCTGAAAAACGCCCCAACAGAGATGAACTCTTTCTCCCCTTGGCTATGGCTGTTGTCTCTGCCACTGATGCCTATGGGGGAGCACCTCATCCTTACAGCACTAGAGTCTCATGGCCTCCCCTTCCCCACCCGGGAGACTGGGAGGTGTTGGACCCTGGTCCTGCCCTTGACATTGCCCATCCTCACATCACACTGCCCCAGGAAGAGCCCTGAGCAATGTGTGAGGGACAGGATCTCCCTTCCCAGGGGCTGGGGTCACAGCTTGTCCCTTTGACTTGATACAAGACATCCAGGATTACTCAGAATCTGTTCCACTTTTACATTGCCTTTGTCTACCTGTCATCTCTGCCTCCAGCTTTCTGCTCTAACCAGCCCCTGGGAGGCTTCGTCAGTAATGGTCCTCGGTGGGACCTGTTAACACTCCAAGAAACTTTGGAGTTTGCATCTGACTTGGACTTCTGGAAAGGTTTCTTCAATTTCCTCTCAGTGTCTGAGGTTCAGGGACCAAACCCACCTCAGAGGGGTCATTAAAATGCCTTGGGCTGGTCCTCTGCTGCTGATCTGAGCTGGGCTCCTGGGATGGAGGGAGCTCATGGCAAGCGGGCAGCGCTGCAGAGAGACAGCTCTGCCCAGGAGCAGCTCCTCTGCAAAGCGCAGCAGGGCTGAGGGCACTGCCTGCAGGCAGCGAGGGGAAGAAGGAGGCCAACGGCAGATGGGCCTGGGAGGATGCTGAGAGCTCAAAAGAGGAGAAATCTTCACGGCCCTTGACACAGTAAGTCTCTGGTGCAGGCCAATGCAGCTGCAGTTCATGGAGGGATCTCCTAAAGCTGGCATAACCCACAGCCTATGGGATCTCTCTCTTCTATAGAGGAGGAGGACGTGCTCCAGAGCAGGGTTTTCCTGCTGCACCATCAGAGGGACAGGGCATGAGAGGGACAGGGACGGCTGCAGGGTGTGAAGGTGGGTGTACAGCCCAGGGGTGCCCAGGACTGTTCTTCAGAGCAGGGTCTCTATGCCCCAGGGGTCTCATGTGCCATGACAGGGACTCTGCCGCCTGCCAGGGTCAGCACTCAGCCTGACCAGGGAGCTCCCCACGGCATTACACACCATGGAGAAGGAGTGGGTGGAAGAAGTGACCCCCAACAGGGTAGGAGCCTTCTGATATTGATTGAGAGGGTGCTGTGTAGGCAGGGCTGGTTAGTGCTCCAGATCACCACGAGGAAAATGGCGGAGGCAGCATTTCAAGAGGAAGGTCAAGGCAGGGACTACCTTCTCAGCTTTCTTCTAAGGGACAGGGGAGAGGAGCTGTCAAGTTTGAAGAAGTCACTGAGACTCCTGAACCCTTACACTGAGGGATCAACACAGCTGCCAGAAGCCTCCTAAGTGCCTTCACCCACTCCTCTACCAGCAGACAGCACCACCATCACCTTTGCTTGCAGCATCAGTGCTTCTCTGACCTACTCCTGCGGAGCTGCTAACAGGGAGATGCCCTGGGCAGAGCCCTGCTGCCAGGAGGTGTCTTCAGGGCAGAGCTGAGCACAGAGCAGGTGGGATGGGGTCTGTGAGCACTGACAGGGAGGAGACTTGGAGACAGAGAAACGGCTCCCGGCAGGGACAACTCCAGGGAGCAGAGAGCCAGGCCACCCCTCGGCATCACTCTCTGCTCAGCTGCTTAGAGAAAGAGAGAAGAGTTTGGAGAAATGGACTTTGAAACTGACTCTTCAGCTCAAAAACATCCAGTTTCTTCTTCAAGTATATTGTGTGTGAGATCACCTCTGATGAAGAAAGGTGCAATAACCACAGGGCACCTGCGTGGTGACCAGCAGGTCACTCATGGGCAGACCAGCTCTCCTGACTCTGCATTAGGGATAAGGAGCCCTTTTGTCCCTCAGGGCTCACCAGTGTCCAGGCTGAGAGCAAGGTGAAAGATGAGGATTTCTGCCCCTTCAGAGAAAGTGCCCTCACTCAGCAGCACAAAGGTGAGCTCATAAAAGGATTGAACAAAGTTCCCTCCCAAAAATGAAAAGTAATTTTGAGGGGATTTTTTGAGAAACAGCATAGGACAGGCTCAAAGAAGTCTGCCCTGACTTGTCAATGTCTTGTCTTCTTTCAACAGTTCCCCAAGCCCAGACTGAACAAATGTCCAATGACAGCTCCATCACTGAGTTCCTCCTCCTGGCATTCGCAGACACACGGGTGCTGCAGCTCTTGCACTTCTGGCTCTTCCTGGGCATCTACCTGGCTGCCCTCCTGGGAAACGGCCTCATCATCACTGCCATAGCCTGTGACCACCACCTCCACACCCCCATGTACTTCTTCCTCCTCAACCTCTCCCTCCTTGACTTGGGCTCCATCTCCACCACTCTCCCCAAAGCCATGGCCAATTCCCTCTGGGACTCCAGGGTCATTTCCTACCGAGGATGTGCTGCACAGGTCTTCCTGTTTGCCTTCTTGCTTGGAGCAGAGTATTCTCTTCTCACTGTCATGGCCTATGACCGCTACATTGCCATCTGCAAACCCCTGCACTACGGGACCCTCCTGGGCAGCAGAGCTTGTGCCCACATGGCAGCAGCTGCCTGGGGCAGTGGGTTTCTCACTGCTCTGCTGCACACGGCCAATACATTTTCCCTACCCCTCTGCCACGGCAATGCTGTGGACCAGTTCTTCTGTGAAATCCCCCAGATCCTCAAGCTCTCCTGCTCAGATGCCTACCTCAGGGAAGCTGGGCTAATTGTGGTTAGTGTCTGTTTAGCCTTTGGGTGTTTTGTTTTCATTGTGGTGTCCTATGTGCAGATCTTCAGGGCCGTGCTGAGGATCCCCTCTGAGCAGGGACGGCACAAAGCCTTTTCCACGTGCCTCCCTCACCTGGCCGTGGTCTCCCTGTTTATCAGCACTGGCATGTTTGCTACCTGAAGCCCCTGTCTGTCTCCTCCCCAACCCTGGATCTGGTGGTGTCAGTTTCTGTACTCGTGGTGCCTCCAGCCATGAACCCCCTCATCTACAGCATGAGGAACCAGGAGCTCAAGGATGCAGTGTGGAAACTGAGGACTGGATGATATTTGGCAGCAATAAACTGCCCATCTTCTGCTGCATAACAGCTATTATTAACTCATTACAGGCCCAGCCTGTCATCTGTAATTTATATTGTTGATGATGGTGTTTTACTTGCAGTGATGTTGTCATCCCCTCTCTAATTCAGTCTCTGCTTTGCTTTTCTGACCGAGTGGCTGTGTAAACGTGGAGCCATGCTCTCTGTGTGTTTAAGTAAAATAAAGGCCTTGCAGCAAGGTCGGGTTTTTTTGAGATCCTTCCTCCAAGAGCTTTATTGATGTACAGGGACAGTTCCTGTGTGCAGAGGTGGCAGGGAAGAGAGTCCTGGCATGGCAGCACTGCCAGGAGGCACTTGATCTCCCAGAGCTGTTCTCTTTTCACTTCCACAATCTCTTTCTGATCCTTGGTGTGTTGGGTTTGCGTGGTAAGGTTTTGGTAGCGGGGGGGCTACAGGGTGGCTTCTGTGAGAAGCTGCCAGAAGCTTCCCCT
The DNA here is from genome assembly GCF_028858705.1 of Grus americana. NCBI lineage: Eukaryota > Metazoa > Chordata > Aves > Gruiformes > Gruidae > Grus > Grus americana. The sequence goes on from NW_026561644.1 coordinate 5,195, forward strand.
GTGTCTGACAGAGCCAATGCCAGCCGGCTCCAAGACGGACCCACCGCTGGCCAAGGCCGAGCCAATCAGTGCCTCTGTGAGAACATATTTAAGAAGAAGAAAAACACTTAGAGAGAGAGAGCTTTTGCAGCCGGAGAGAGGAGTGAGAAGCTGTAAGAAACTCTGCAGACACCCAGGTCAGTGCAGAAGGAGGGGCAGGAGGTGCTCCAGGCACCGGAGCAGAGATCCCCCTGCAGCCCGTGGTGAAGACCATGGTGAAGCAGGTTGTCCCCCTGCAGCCCATGGAGGAAGGATGAGGGGGTGTAGAGATTCCCCCTGCAGCCCATGGAGGAAGGATGAGGGGGTGTAGAGATTCCACCTGCAGCCTGTGGAGGACCCCACGCCGGAGCAGGTGGAGGCACCTGAAGGAGGCTGTGGCCCATGGGAAGCCCATGCTGGAGCAAGTTCCTGGCCAGACCGGTGGACCCGTGAAGAGGGGAGCCCATGCCAGGGCAGGTTTGCTGGCAGGACTTGTGACCCCGTGGGGGATCCCACGCTGGAGCAGTTTTCTCCTGAAGGTCTGCACCCCGTGAGAGGGACTCCATGCTGGAGCAGGGGAACGATGAGAGGAGTCCTCCCCCTGAGGATGAAGAAGCGGCAGAAACGCCATGTGATGAACTGACCGTAACCCCCAATCCCTGTCCCCCTGTGCCGCTGAGGGGGAGGGAAGGTTGAAGGCGGGAGTGAAGTCGAGCCTGGGAAGATGGGAGGGTGGGGGGAGGTGTTTTAAGAGTTGATTTTATTTCTCATTCCTCTACTCTGTTTTGCCTAGTAATAAATTAGATGAATTCCCTCTCTAAGTTCAGTCTGTTTTGCTTGTGACAACAATTAGTGAGTGATCTCTCCCTGTCCTTATCTCGACCTACAAGCATTTCGTTATGCCTTTTCTCCCGTTTAGTGAATGGGGGGAGTGAGAGAGTGGCTCTGGTGGGCACCTGGCCTCCAGCCAGGGTCAACCCACCACACTTGGCTTTGGTGTAAGGCCTGATTGCTCTGCAGCTTGGTCACAGTCCTGATGCGTGGTCGTCCTGGGACCGCAGGCAGGGACAGGCAACGGGCACTTCTGTGACAGAGCTGGCCTCCGTAGGAGTGGTTCCATCATGAAAGGGCATCGCCTCAGGGCAGTGCATGAAGCCTTAAGCCTTCTTCCAAAGTCACTCTCAAGAACATGCCTGTGCTGGTTTTGGCTGGGATAGAGTTCATTTTCTTCAGAGTAGCTAGGATGGGGCTGTGTTTTGGATTTGTGCTGAAGAGAGTGTTGATGATACAGAGATGGGTTTGTTATTGCTGAGCAGGGCTTACACGGAGTCAAGGCCTTTTCTGATCCTGACACCACCCCACCAGCGAGTAGGTTGGCGTGTGAACAACAAGTTGAGAGGGGACAGCTGGGACAGCTGACCCCACCTGACCAAAGGGATATTCCATACCATATGACATTGTTCTTAACGATATAAAGCTGGGGAAGAAGAAGGAAGAGGGGGATATTTGGAGTTACGGCATTTGTCTTCCCAAGTAACCATTACATGTGATGGAGCCCTGCTTTCCTGGAGACAGTCGAACACCTGCCTGCTGATGGGAAGTGGTAAATCAATTCCTTGTTTTACTTTGTTTGCGCAGCTTTTGTGTTAGCTATTGAAATGCCTTTACCTCAACCCACCACTTTTCTCACTTTTACCCTTCCAAGTGTCTCCCCCATCCCACTGGAGCAGGGAGTGAGCAAGCGGCAGGTGGTGCTTAGTTGGCAGCTGGGGTTAAACCACAACACTCCTGTGATCACTGTCAGTGTTTTCTCATAAGCAACAAAATTCAAGTCATCATTTCTACCACCCCCAGAAGAGGTTCTTCACATGTGAAGTCATTGTTGCAGTTTTAGATAAAGGTAAGGACATGCAGAAGGTCTAATCACCGCTACCAGGTGGGAGCTTCCTGCATGCTTCTCATTACAATGAAATTAATTCTGCATCCCAGGGATAAGCTTGGCAGAACACGGCCTGAAGGCCAAGCTGTACGTAGAGCATAGTAGAGGCCTGGGTCTGCTCAGGTTTTCTGTGACACTGATCACTAACTCCTGGATGTACCGTGGTCTGTACCATGTACCAATACTCCTCTCTGCTCACGTCACACTTTCTGGATTGTGCCCTCAAACGTGTCAGAGCAATCAGAGAGGTTTTGGGATCCTCAGAAAAGGCAGACATCAAACATTTCTTCAAGAAGGGCAAGAAGGAGGATTGGGAGAATTACAGGCTGGTCAACCTCACCTTAGTCCCTCAGAAGGTGATGGGCCAAATACACCTGCAGGGATTCACAGGCACTGAAGGAGAAGGAAGGGACTGCCGAACCCATATGGGTAGGGGCAAGAAGGGCATGTTTCGTACCTGGACCTTAGCAAGGGCTTTGACATGGTCTCCATAGTCTCCATGTAGTCGGATTGGGCCAACCCTGTTGAATGTCTTTATTAACTCCCTGTACAATGTGACAGAGGGCATTTTCAGCTCCTTTGTGGATGATGCCAAACTGGGCAGAGCCTCTGAGCGACCTCATCAGGTTAACCCTGCCTTGAGCAGGATAGCCGGACAAGATGAACTTCAGGGCTCTCTTCCAACCTGAGTTATTTGATGATTCCATGAGTCTCTCCCTTGGAGAGCTTTTGGAGACAGAATCGACAGAGGAAGAAGACAAAACAAAGAGGCCGAAGTAGAGATAGAAAATGCAGCAGTAGAAATACAGCAGTTCCTCTGAGGAACATTTCTCCACTCAAATTGTTGGTAGGAAATCTACTGGATAAATTTGATGAAAGCAGCTTACTTTTACCTGCTCAGGTACTGGGCCACAAAGAGGGTGATGGTTGGGCATGGTATGATGTGGTCAATTGTGTATAAGTACCTCATAATCCAGTAGGAAGCAAATGGGGAGGTGAGGTCAGTTCTGCCTCTGGAGGTGATAGGCCAGCAGCAGGAACATGGCTGAGAAAGGGACTCTGAGGTCACTTCATTCTGAAATAGCTGACAGGCCAGACCTTGGCCCATGGCTGGGATATGTGCTTTAAAGCTCACATCTGCCAGTGTCTCTGACAGGCCAGCAGAAGGCACCTGGTTGGCACATTGTCTGTGAGATCCCATCTGCCAAAGGACCTAGGCTTAGTCCAGGAAGGGGGCTTATATCTTGGTGGTCATGTCTGTTCTGCCTGAGAACATGATGGGACAGCAGCAGGCACACGGCTTGGTCGTGTCTATCTGAGAAGCTGAAAGGCTAGCAGCCTTGGGAGATCATGGTGAGGTTACTTCTGCCTGGTCAGGTGAAAGGCCTCAAGAAGACTGGTGGGTTGGGATGCCTGCCTGAAGGGTTGTTTCTCAGATGGTGGAGCTTTTCTTGGAGGTAGGAAACAACAGGAGAGAGAAACGCTGCCACACAGTGCAGCGTGGAAGGTGGAGACTAGACATGAGGAGGAAGAACTGTCACTCCAAGGGTAATGCTGTGGTACAAGAGGTCATCCCGAAGGAGTATGAGATCAGTCCATCTCTTTGTGTTTCAAGGAACAGAGCGTGAGGGTGGACAGACGTCCGTGAATGTATGGAAATGCCAGGGTGAGAGCAAGGTGAGGAAGTGAGATGGGTGTCTACGGTGTGCAGGGAAAAGAAGCAGCTGTGGGACAGCGTAGGACAACGTGTGGTGGAGATGGCAAAGGGCGCTGGCAAGGCTGGAAGTCGCCAAGAGAACCCAAGTCCGTGTCCCCTTGGCAATCGTCTCTGCCACCAAGGCCTGTGAGGAGACATGTTGTCCTAAGGCACTGGGGGGGCCTCGTTGCCTCCTTGCACACCCCCAGTAAGGCTGGGAACTGCCATCCCGTTGTCCTTCACTCAGCATGACACCCCCCACATCCCACTGCCCCAGGAAGAGCCCTGAGCAAGGCGTGAAGGACAGGATCTGCCTTCCCAGGGGCTGGGGGTCAGGCCTTGGCCCTTCTGCTTCATCAAACAAAAGCAGGGCTTTCTCTGCATCTCAGCTGCCTGCACATTACCTTTGCCTACCTGCAATCATGGCCTCCAATTATCCCTTCTAACGAGTCCTCGGGGAGCCTTTGCTGGTCATGGTGCTCAGTGGGACTCAATGCTTCAAGGTACTCTGGGTTTTTTCCTTTTACACTGAGTCTTTGAGAGGTTTGTGCAATCTCCTCTCAGTACCTGAGGTTCGTTACTCAGCACCAAATACACCATGGGACTCATTAAAATCAAGTAAGCCCTAATGAGCCATCTCTCTCCCTGTCATTTTCTTCAAGTCTTCAAGAGTTGTACAGATAATTGGAGCTGTTTCCCAGTGTAGTTATGGAGAAAGATTTCAAAGAACTTCTAACAAAGAGGAGGTTTTATTTCCAAGGGTGTATTTTACTACTTTTCAGTTTAGAGAAGAGGTGATGGCAGCATTCCCCAGTAGATCTTGCTCCAGGGTCTCTCCTAAGGATGCCTGGACAGGAGGAAAAGCAGTCCCTTGAGGTCTGACACAGTATGGACAGCCTTCACCTCAGCTCCCCAGCCCCACCATTTCTCTCATTGGCCACCGGGGACTTTCCCTTACATCAGACTTCTCCACTGAATTCTGCAGCTGGATGTTACAGCTCCTTTGTACCAACCCGCACTTGCTTTCCTTAGAGAAATGGCTGCACACAGGCACAGATTTTTTTTCCTATTTGCAAGCAAAGAAAAGTCAAGCACGATAAAGTTTCATCGACAATAAAACACACTCTGCGCCATATGCTTACTACAAGCTGCCTCTAATGACGTTGCATTTCTACAAGGGATAATCTTATGAGAAATGTTTTAGGTAGGTAGGTAGGGAAGTAGATATATAGATAGATATAGATATAGATATAAACATAACTAAAGAGTTGGCTAAAGAGACAATTAGACTACTTAATGACAGGGCAAGCTTTTAACTCCCTGATGTCAAAGCAGCAGCTTTGGGTGGGTGACAGGAATGTGAGTGAACAAAGAGCAGGGAGAGGAGAAAACTGGAGCACAATGGAAAGGGCCTTTGTCTAGACAGTCTGCTGAAAAGATGACTTTAGAAAGGGTCATTGTATAATAGACAATAGTTAGATGATGAAATAAGGAAGGTTCAGCACAGGGATAAGGAAAATTTTTTACTCCATGAGGACATCCAAGCATTGGAACAGGTTTCACAGCAACGTTGTGCTGTCTCTGCCCTTGGGTGTTTTCCAGCCCCCAAGGGATAAAGCCTCGAGCAATGTGGCCTGACTCCACATCTGATTCTGCTGCGAGCAGAAGGCCAGAACAGACACCTCCTGAAATCCCATTTAAGAAAGTCGAAACCAAAATGATGCAGCAGTTTCTTGTCCTCAAGGTCTGCATTTGATGACAGCAGGGAAAGTTCTCAGGTTCCCTGTGACCATGGAAGTAAGTCAGGTTCTTAGTTTAGTCAGAGCAGCTGCAGCTGTCATGCCTTGCTCCAGGCACTGCTGCTCAGGTGCAGGCCTGCTTGACAGGTATCCCCAAAGTGTCCTGACCATTTCCTTTGCTTCACCATTCATTCCCTTGTCACTCCCTTCCCACCTCTCCAGTCCTACTCCTTATCCCCTCCCATGCAAAAAGACAACCCCTTTTATCCATTTCCTCACAGGCCCTGCACATTCTCCCTTTGAACCCTTATTTGGTGTTTCTGAGGTGGTTAAACGTTGCTTTCTGCCTTGATTAGCAACTACACTACACTAGTACTCTTTTTCTCATCTGTAGTGTCCTGTAGCCACCTAAGTTATCACCTTGTTAGAGGCACCATGGCTCAGGATGAACATCAGCACAGGTACTTTCAATGTTGGAGGTTCATTCCAGAGGGACCTTGACACACCTGGGGATTTGGCCAGCCAAAACTTGAAGATTTAGAAGGAAAAGCTGCAGAACAACTCCGTGCAGCAGCATGGGCAGTGACCACGCAGGCTAAGGAGTGCCTGGAGGAGAAGGGCCTGTGAGTCATGATGGCTGCCGTAGGAGCCAGTGGGCTTCACATTCCAAAAGGAAAATGGAGAAAATGGAGAGTGTCCGGGGGAGGTCTGCCAAAATGGAGTGAGGAGCCTAAAGCCTGAGCTGTAGGAGAGTCTGAGGGAACTGGGCCTCTCTAGCTGGCTGAAGGGAAGGCATTGGGCAACCTCATAAGAGCCTGCACCTACCTACCTTGAGAGATGAGGGAGCCGAGCTCTCTTCTGCAGTGGCCAATGAACTGACAGAGGAAACAGCCACAAAGTGCCTCTTGGGAGTTTTGGGCTGAGCCTTAGAAAAAATAACATGGACTAGAAGGAGCACTGCTGTGACCTCCACCTTTGGAGCTCTTCAGGTTTCAGCTCCGCAAAGTCACAGCTACGTGGAGGATGGACTAGAGTCCCCCAGCAGTCTCCTCCTGCCAAGCCTTCCAAGAGCTTGTTCCTTGGCACGTGCTGTACAGGAAGAGATTAAGCTGGAGGTGAGGCTCTCTACATCATAGGATAATTCAGGGTGGAAGGGAGCTCTGGAGGTCTCAAGTGCAATGCCCAGCTCAAAGCAGGGCCAGCTCTGAGATCAGACCGGGTTGTTCAGGAAATGTCAGCATGCACAGAGAGAATTTACACACAAACGAGGTCACCATCACAGAACTGGAGACGAGGCATTTGACCAGTTCCCTGAACACCGCTATCGGTAGGCCATGCCTCCTGAGATTCCTGGGAACATGCACCTTCTTTTCCAAGGAGTGGGTTCCTTATGCAAGTTCCCTGGCATATCTCCAGACCATGGAGTGCTTTAGACTATAAACAGAATTGAAAGAAAGCCTCTGACTTGGGTACTATCAACCTCATTGCTCAAAGAGAGGGATATGGAGGCATCTCAGAGCTTCCACGTTCCTGCTACAGTTTCAATGCCTCATAGGAAGGAGCTGAAGAAAACACTTTTGAACTGGTATAGCCTTTAGATCATTTCACCTGTGAAGGCTCTGCTCTCTGCTTTCAATCGTTGGCACCCTGCTTTTCCTCACCTGCTTTTCCTTGCTCTCCTGCCAAAACCTGACCAAGTGATGAGAAGAAAGGCAGCAGAAAGGCCCTAGGCCTCCATGAATCAGCTGTGGTCTGGCAGCTGGAGGGCGATGGTGTCATTTCATTGTACACCCCACAAAGAATCCAGCTAGGAAGTGAATCTGCAAGTCTGAATCGACAAGGTCCATGGACAGCCCAGGCTGTGTCTATGGCTGTGACTGGAGACCCATACACCTGCAGTGCAGATCAAGCTGGGGCTGAAAGTGGGCTTCAATGGGCTCCTGGGCCCATGGACAGGGATGCAGGTGGAGGCTGCAGGTTATGCTGGTCAGGGCCATGAAGGCCGATGGATGCTCTCAGGGCCCTGACACTGCCCCCGTGGCATCCCACCTGCCAGTGCCCGCAGGAGGCCAAAGTCTCATTCCCTCATGTGCAGGGTCTGTGCTCTGCTAATCTCCTTCCCCTCGTCCCTGGGGATGTGGGAGACCACATGGTCACTGCAGACCAGGCTGACACTGGTCTTCACATGCCTGACCAGTTCTTCCTCTTTTGGGAGTACCCCATCCAGGTGAGCAGAAGACTGGATGGCCCATTTAGAAGCTGACACACACACACCCCCCCACGCCTCCATTTAACCTGTTGCGTGTTCCATAGAGAATGTCCATTTATCTGAGCTGCCCTGACATCCCACAGGGCATCCCCCAATTCTCATCTTCCCTGCTGGTCTCTCCTAAATATGTTCTATCTCCACCTACCACAAAAGCCCTGGGAGGTGTCCATCCCCACCTCGGCTCTTCTTCCATTGACATCACATCTCTGTGAAAAAGTGTGACGAAGAAGGAGTGGCAGAGAGGAGTGGCAGAGAGGTTCTGTGCTGACCGTAACCCCTCATTCACCATCCCCCCTGTGCCTCTCAGGGTTGGGGGAGGTAGAAGAATTGGGAATGAAGGAGTAATCTGAGCCTGGGGAAAAGGAGTGTGGTGGGGGAATGGTCTTTCATATTTTTGTCATATCAAAAGTCTGTTTTAATTGACAATAAATTAAATTGATCTTTCGGAAGTCAGCTCTTCTTTGCCAATGACAGTAATTAGTAAGTGATCTTCCGGTCTTTATCTTGACCTGTGAGCTAATCTATCTTATTGTCTCCCTTTGTCTTTTTGAGTTGGGGCTGTGAATGAGCATCTGAGTGGGTGTCTGGCTGCCGGCCAAGGCTAAGCCACTACAGAACCACCACATCAGGAGTGCTGTGTCCAGTTTGCAGCTCCCCAGCACAAGAAAGACCCTGACAGATTGGAGCAAGTCCTGCAAAGGCAAGAAGGATGGTTGGGGCCTGGAGACCATTATGGACAAGGAAAGGTGGAGAGAGTTGGGGTTTTTTTTGAGAACTCCCTCGGAGTCAAACACTAGAAGAAAGACCCAGGCCAGTTGGTGGGATCTCAAACAATGGATTTTTTTCAATATCTCTTGAGACAAGACCATGAACCCCTGATCTAGCTGGACCTGCCTGAGAATGGGCTTGGCTGAGAGACCAGCTGTGGCAAGAGCTATGGGACTTGGATTGTAATGAGCGTCAGTAGGAAACTCGTTTTCTTTTTATTAATAATGGCAGTGGAGTTGGGTATCATGAAGGCCCGGAGGAGGACAGAGGTGGCCATGCAGCAAAGGTCCCTCCTCAGGACTGAGGTGTATGGCCAGAGATGGAAATGGCCAGTGTGTGGGGCAGCCAGGGAAAATTGCCCAGCCGGGGCAGCGTCCCTAGGGCGTCCAGGGAAAAAGGCACAGACTGGGCCCCTCTCTTCTGCACCTTTGCTCCTTGCTTCCTTCACCGTGCCCCTTGGCTCTGCACCGTCATCTGCACCCTGCCGCATGCCCCCACCCTGCACACTCACACAGCTTAGCTCTACACTGTGTTTGTTCTCTCCTGGGCACATTTCAACCCAGCCCAACCCCTCCCCAGCAATCCCTAATTCTCCTCGCCTCTTCCCAGTACAGTGGCCAAGTCTGGGCTGGCCCACGGCAGTGCCCACGGCAGGGTGCTGCAGAGCTCTGGGCACTCAGCCCACAGCCCCAGCCCCTCTGAAGGGCACAGCAGGTCCTGGGGGGCAGAGCAGGGGGTTCCGGCTCCCCATCGGTCCCAGGGCTTGACCTGGCCGCAAGGGCATGAGGAAACAGAGGCCACTCACCCTCTGGCTCTCCTCTGTTCCTGTTGTAGGTGACCCTCCATGCTGACTGCATTTGCCCCCTTCTCTGCCCCCACCAGCCCCACTCTCCAGGACAGCATGGCAATCCTGGCGCTGGAGCTCCTCAGCTAACAGCTCTCCAGTCTCCCTTCCCTGTGCCAGCGGGGTTCCCGCTGCCTCTCCTGTGATCGCAGAGTCCTCGTTTTCCTGTGAATGCCTGGAATTAACACTTTACTTTAAAAGGTAGAAGGGGACGTTCAGATTGATGGCATTTGTCTTCCCAAGTAACCGTTACACGTGATGGAGCTCTGCTTTCCTGGAGATGGCTGAACACCTGCCTGCTGATGGGAAATGGTGAAGGAGTTCCTTATTTTACTTTGCTTGCATGCACGACTTTTACCTATTAAACTGTCTTTATCTCAACCCACAAGTCTTTGCACTTTTACCCTTATGATTTTCTCCCCCATGCTGCCGTGGTTGGAGTGAGCGAACGGCTGTGTAGGGCTTGGTTGCTGCTTGGGATTAAACCCCGGCACAAAAGTGCTTTTATTTCTCATTCATTCCTGCCCCCCTAAGGGTTGACTTCAGACAAAAAGATGCTGCTGGTTAACTTATTTTGCTTAAATGCAGAGAGAGTCTGGCTCCTCATTTACACAGACACTGTGGGTCACACAAGACAGGTGGATACCTAGGATGGAGGGGATGAATAAAGACATTTCTTTGCAGACAGCATCATCAAAAGTGGAAAAGGAAAAAAAGAGAGAAAATAAAAAAGAATAAACGAAGAGAAGGAAAGACAGGCTTAGACTGTCAAGATATATATTGGGAATGATTTGCAGAGGAAGGTACACAGTCTCTGGCTGTTAAATACCATCTAATCAGTTTCCTCAGGGCATCCTTGAGCTCCAGGTTCCTCATGCTGTACATGAGGGGGTTCACTGTTGGATGTAGAACCATGAACAGAACTGCCATCGCCAGATACAGGAATGGGGAGGAGATGGAATGGGACTTCAGGTAGGCCATCATCATAGTGTTGATAAACAGGGAGACCACGGCCAGGTGAGGGAGGCACGTGGAAAAGGCTTTGTGCCGTCCCTGCTCAGAGGGGATCCTCAGCACGGCCCTGAAGATCTGCACATAGGACACCACAATGAAAACAAAACATCCCCAAACAAGAAAACCACTAACCACAATTAGCCCAACTTCCCTGAGGTAGGCATCTGAGCAGGAGAGCTTGAGGATCTGGGGGATTTCACAGAAGAACTGGTCCACAGCATTGCCGTGGCAGAGGGGTAGGGAAAATGTATTGGCTGTGTGCAGCAGAGCAGTGAGAAACCCACTGCCCCAGGCAGCTGCTGCCATGTGGGCACAAGCTCTGCTGCCCAGGAGGGTCCCGTAGTGCAGGGGTTTGCAGATGGCAACGTAGCGGTCATAGGCCATGACAGTGAGAAGAAAACACTGCTACAACTAAAAAGAGAAACCAAAATATTTGAGCAGCGCATCCCAAGAAAGAAATTGCACTCTTGTCTCAGAGGTAATTGGCCATGGATCGATGATGCCATGATGGAAGAGCAGTGGAGACAGAGCCCAGGCCGAGGAGGAAGAAGTACATGGGGGTCTGAAGGCACTGGTCACAAGCTATGGTGGTGATGGTGAGGCCATTGGAATAGCTGATGGCATTTGTGGGTTCATCTCCCCACACACACACACTGTGCATGCTTATGTCTCGTCTGAAGCATGCAAACTTGGACTTCTGACCTTGTCATTCAATGTCCCTCTGGGGAGGGAAGAACAGCCTCTCTGAGCTGGGCTGAGAGGCCAGTGCTGGAAATGGTGCTTGTTATTGGCTGCTCTGTGATGGCTGCCGTGGGGCAACTTCCCCGGGATGTCCAGCGAATAAGGGCCCAGAGCAGACTCTGCTCTGCCGGTCCTCCTTCTCTCTCTCAGGAGGCCTGGCTGTGCAAGGACACTGCCGTGTGCCCCCAACCTCCGCACTCACGCACTGTAGCTGATCACTGGTGTTTTCCTCTCCCTGGCACTTCCCATCCCAGCCCCTCCCCAGCTCTCCCCATCTGCCTGCCCTTGCCCCAGCACAGCCCAGCACAGCAGCCCAGGTTGGGACTGGTCCCACAGCAGGAAATGGAGGTCGGTGACTGTGTCTCTGGCTGGCATGCTGACAAGATCCCCACCCCAGACAGCCTGCAGCCCCCCGTGCCAGTCCCACTCCCCAGGACAGCACAGAGTCCTGGCCCTGCGGCTCCTCAGGCAGCTCCTGCGGCCCTAAGGATAGGGCAGCCTGCCCGGTCAAAGGATTTCTCTTGCCTTGCACACACGTGGTGCCCTGCTCTTCTCCCAGGACATTCCATTTCCCCACAGAGCCTTTCCCCAGGTGAGCATGTCTGTGTTGGCCTGGCCGGCCATTCCCGCACCCTCTCCTCATGCTCCCCGCAGCCCCTGAGCTGGTGGTGCTGCTCTGCAGAGCGCGTGGGCTGCGGTGCCCGGCGCCACGGGCTGACTCTGCAGGGCCGGTGCCGGTCGGGCTGCGTGGCAGACCTAGCTCAGGGCTGTCACTGCCATTGACTGCCTCCCACACAAGTTCTTCTGAGGCCATGGAGGGTGCGCAGAGGTACCCTGCCTCACTTCCAAGGCCATGAGATGCATTTTGGTGCTGCAATGCATCCAGCCTATGACATTTCACTGAGGGTGATAACGCATCACTCACCAGACTGCTTTCCTTGTGCCCGTTGTGTCCCCCGCGTTGCAGAGCTCGGACTTTCCTGTTCACACCCAGATTTGGCACTTTACCTCTGGTCTCCACCTTGGACAGGCTCACGCTCAGTGGGGCTCCATCCACCGCTGACTCCCCGGCACACGCTGTCCCTGCAGATCCCCTGTGCTCTTCTGGCAGCTCCTGAGTCCCTCCAGAAAAACATTCACTTGCCAGCAGCCCTGTGAACTGCTGTAGAGCCCCAGGCAGGTGAGTTGGGAACCATTCCCCATCCGCATGGGTGTTGGCCACCAACAAGCAACACCGGTACCAGACCTCAGTCCCTAGCAGACCACACTGGGACCTTGATCTCATCCTACTGAGCCCACAGAGAAACAAGCAAAGCAACAAGCCTCTCTGCAGAGTCTATTCTTTGGGCATGTTCTTGAGACCAGCTTCTGAACACCTAAGCCTTCAGGCACTGCCCTGAGAAGACCCCCTTGTATGATGGAAATGCTGCTATGGAGGCCAGCTCTGTATCAGAAGTGCCCGTTGCCTGTCCCTGCCTGCGGTCACAGGACCGCCACACAGCACGACTGTAACCAAGCTTCATGAGCCCCCAGGCCTTCCACCAAAAAAGGGCTCAGGAGAGCATGGAAATGGAAGGAGGAAAGCTTGGGAAAGACCAAGTGCTGGTGCTCCCTGGCAGTGCGGCTGTGCTGACGCTCTTTTCTTCTTCCCCTCTGCACACAGGCTCCCCGCAGCTGCAGAGCAGATCTTGGAGGAAGGACCTCAGAAAAAAGAGTCAATGCAGGGCACTTTATTTTGTTTAAACACCCAGAGGGTATGACTCCTCATTTGCACAGCTTCCAGGTCACACAAAAGCTGGATAGATTGTGAATTAGAAATGGGTCAAATAAAGACATTTCTTTGTGGAAAGCATTCAGATAAGTAACACAAAGAAACAAATAACCCAAACTTCACACGCCCCCCCACAAACCCCCTTCCCCCAAGACCAAAATGATCATTAAAAAAACTTCCAGAAGACTGGCTGGGCCTGTAATGAGATATATTATGAATATTCTGAAGAAGAAAACAGGCAGTTTATTGTTTCTGGAAAGCATCCAGTCATTAGTTTCCTGAGGGCATCCTTGATCTCATGGTTCCTCATGCTGTAGATGAGGGGGTTCATGGCTGGAGGCACCACTGAGTACAGAATAGCCACCACCAGGTCCAGAGATGGGGAGGAGATGGAGGGGGGCTTCAGGTAGGCAAATGTGGCAGTGCTGATAAACAAGGAGACCACAGCCAGGTGAGGGAGGCACGTGGAAAAGACTTTGTGCCGTCCCTGCTCAGAGGGGATCCTCAGCACGGCCCTGAAGATCTGCACATAGGACACCACAATGAAAACAAAACACCCAAATGCTAAACAGACACTAACCACAAGAAGCCCAGCTTCCCTGAGGTAGGCATCTGAGCAGGAGAGCTTGAGGATCTGGGGGATTTCACAGAAGAACTGGTCCACAGCATTGCCGTGGCAGAGGGGTAGGGAAAATGTATTGGCCGTGTGCAGCAGAGCAGTGAGAAACCCACTGCCCCAGGCAGCTGCTGCCATGTGGGCACAAGCTCTGCTGCCCAGGAGGGTCCCGTAGTGCAAGGGTTTGCAGATGGCAACGTAGCGGTCGTAGGCCATGACGGTGAGAAGAGAATACTCTGCTGAGATCAAGACTAACAGAAAGAGCTGTACAGCACATCCTGTGTAGGAGATGGCCCTGGTGTCCCAGAGGGAGTTGGCCATGGCTTTGGGGAGAGTGGTGGAGATGGAGCCCAGGTCGAGGAGGGAGAGGTTGAGGAGGAAGAAGTACATGGGGGTGTGGAGGTGGTGGTCACAGGCTATGGCAGTGATGATGAGGCCGTTTCCCAGGAGGGCAGCCAGGTAGATGCCCAGGAAGAGCCCAAAGTGCAAGAGCTGCAGCTCCCATGTGTCTGTGAATGACAGGAGGAGGAACTGGGTGATGGAGCTGCCGTTGGCCATCTGCGGCTGCTGCTCACAGAGGTCTGTGCATGGAGGAAAAGACAGGGAAGAGTTAGAGTAGAGCTTAACCTACTGCATTTCTCATGGAAACCTCCCAAAGCGCTTTTCCCCTTTCAGGAAGACCTTTGGCAGGTGTCTTTGCTACATTCAGGCTGGTGCTGCTTGTGGGTGCCATAGGAGCAGGGAGCTCTTCTGGGGGCTCTGGAGGACTTTGTCCCGCTTACAGCAAGAGCTAAACAGGAACATAGGGTGATATCAGGTTAAGTCCTCTCATAATTGATTGTTGGTCCCACTACACCCGACTGCAGAGTAGAGCTGTGGGCATTTCGGTTTGCTTACTTTGTTCTGTTTGCCTATCCACACCCGAGGGATTTTTTAAAGGCATAAACCCTTGGCATTTCTTCTGCGCTCCAGGGGAAACCTTGTGGGTTCTGAGAGACAAAGGAACTGCTCCTCAATACAGAGTGAAGAGAGTCGATCTGTCCATCAGCCCTGGTCTCGGCTGGCCTGCGCTGGCACCTCTTTGAGCTGGAGGACGATTGCACCCAGATGTTCCTCTGAGAAGAAACTGGACACTGGAGGATCTCAGCTCTCCCCTCCTAGGCAGGGATACAGAGGGCTCATTGCAGCTGCCTGTCTTCTCCATGGGACTGCTAGGTGACACAGAGATGCCATGGGAGAGCTAGGCCCTTTTGGAGGGCAGCCTGCAGCCAAGCAGGACCCACTCCCACCCATTCCCCCCAAGAAAATACCTGAATGTCATAAACATGAGGGGTCCTGCAGGAAGAGTAAGCTCACTCTTGGCCCCATACACCGCAGTGCCCAGAGCCCCAAACATTAGGAGAGGACGCGGATGCTTTTCCTCCATGGATCCATCTGCATGAGACAACATGCAGCACTGGTGTCTGAGCTGCACCCTAGTCCTCGCCCCTCACACCAGCGATTAACGGGGAAGAACAAGGGCGGCAGGGACAAGAGGGGAAAATGCCAAAGTACTCCTGCCAAGGGAGTCAGGAGAGGGAGACACAGCTGGACGCTTGAGTGTTTCTCCTCTTCGGTGGTTGGGCCGCTGGGAAGGAAACGCATGATCAAGTCCCTGTGACATTAAGGGTGGGAATATCTGCTGGGTGGGAGAGGAGACCAGGGAGTTGCTCTGGGGAAAGTGTCTGCACTGCAGGGCATGGCAGGGAGATGCCAAATGCCCCCTCCGTGGCATTTCTGGGAGCAGCTCCCTCTCACTCCCTGCCCATGTCACCACTGCCTGGAGCTGTCCCTGCTGGGACCCGTTTCTCTGCCCCCAAGTCTCCTCCCTGCCAGTGCTCACAGCTCTCATCCCACCCGCTGTGTGCTCGGCTCTTCCCTACAGACCCCTCCTGGCAGCAGGGCACCGGCCAGAGAAATCTCTGTGTGTGCAGGGGCTAAGGAGCAGCTCAGACAAGTGCTGAAGTGATCCCGGAGTCGCTCTGGGGGACGCATCTGCCCCCGTGGGTTCGAAGGGGACTGGGGCACCTCACTCCCATGCAGACCCCTGCCTAGCAGGGCTTCAAGGGTCACTGTCTGAAACTCCCCCAACCCCACAGAGCCCACGAGCAGGAGCAGGAGCAGCACAGACAGGCGGGAAGAGGAGGAGCAGCACCACAAACAGAAGGAAAGGCACTTAAGACAGTCGTCACCTTCACCAGCCGTGCAGGCAGCCTCCCAGACAGCGATGCTGCAAGGCAGTCACGCTCAGCCCCTGTGCTGCGCAGAGAAAAATGGGCACAGGGCTGGAGAGAGGCACCGCTGCTCTGCTGGAGCTCTGGCTGCACAGGGGGCAGCTGATGCCTTGTGCCCCATGGCCACGAGGGCAGAGACTTTGCTGGGTCAGACAGGAGGCAAGGGGGCTTGCTCAGAGGAAGGGGTCTGCACTGGAGGGGGTGACAGGGAACTTTCCCAATTCTCCTTCCCATGACATTGCCTTCTCAGTTTCATCTTCTTCCCTGCCCACCCCTCGGCTTCCCGGTCCTTTTCAACCTGCTGCTTTGCCCCACAATGTTTTCCTCACAGGAAATTCTGAGAGACCCCATCCCACCGTTGGTGCACTCAGTGTTGCCCTACAGAAAACTCTCCCTGGGAGGGCACCGCCTAGAGACATCTCCCTGCTTCCGACGGGTAAAGAGCAGGTCAGACGAACCGTGATGTTGCCAGCCAAGGTGATGCTGGTGATGCCTGCAGGCTGAGGGGTAGGCGAATGCATTTTCTGAGGTTCCTAGAAGACCTTCTGATCATGCCACGTAATGGTTAAGAATCTCAGTCACTTCTCAAATGTGAGCAGCTCCGTTTCCCTTCACACCCCCAAAGCATGAAATTGAAGCCTGAGGGAAGCACCTTTGTTTCCAGATAGCCCCTGCCTGGACCCTCCAGCCCTGGGAGGATCTGGAGCTGTGAGCAGCCCTGATCCATGCAGCAGCCTCTGAACAGCAGAAGGACCCTGCCCTGTCATGCCCTGCCGGGTGTCGCTCCTTGCACCCAGACCTTCTCCCCACAGCACCGTGGGGAGCTCCCCAGAAAACCTGAGTGCTGCTCCTCGCAGGCAGCACAGTCCCTGTCCTGGCACAGAGCCCACCTGGGCTGCAAGGACCCTGCCTGGAGCCCAGGGCAGCCCCACACCCAGCCTGGCACCCCTGCAGCCATCGCTGGGAGGAGGGACCCATCATGCCCTGTCCCTCTGAGGATGCAGCAGGGAAGCCCTGCTCTGGAGCAGATCCTTCTCCTCCACACCTGAAAAGCCAGGAGAGCCATCCTGACAGGTCCTATCAGTTGTGGCATGGGCCAGGTCTAGGAGACACTTCCAGGCACTCGTCTGCATTGCCCTGCAGCCAGAGACTTACCGTGTCAAGGGCTGGGAAGATTTCTTTCCCCGGTGAGCTCCCACACCAGAAGTCTTTCACCTTCTCTCACTCCTCTTGTCTGCCCTCGCTGCCTGCAGGCAGTGCCCTCAGCCCTGCTGCGCTTTGCAGAGGAGCTGCTCCTGGGCAGAGCTGTCTCTCTGCAGCGCTGCCCGCTTGCCATGAACTCCCTCCATCCCAGGAGCCCAGCCCAGCTCAGCAGCAGAGGACCAGCCCAAGGCAGCACTTTCTCTGCCCCCCACGCCCCCCGGGCTCTCTTAAGGTGTCGCTGGGTCTCCAGAGGAACCTGCTGTGAAACAGGCTGAAGGAATCACTGACGTTCCCTCCCACAGCTGGGGAGAAACACTTTCTGGCAGAGTCATTCCTCCTAATAAAAAAAAGCGTTGGGCATAAGAATCTCCTTTCCTTGTGTCGGCATTAGACAGGACACCCAGGTAGGGACAGCGAGGGCTCTCCTTTACCCCTGCTGAGGGAAGGGAGTCAGCTGATTCAGTTGAGGCATCTCATCCTTGGTTTGCAGTCCTGGGGCTGGAAGGGGACTCAGCTCTCACCTATGGCTCCCACAAAGCCTCAGGAGGTGGGATTCTTCTTGCCTCAGGTCAGGTGGGCACCAAATAGGCACCTGCTGCCTGGGAGCTGCTTGTCTCAGTTCCCATGGGAATTACTGGAGATGGAGGCCAGGAGTCACCTGTTCAGACTCAAACACCTGGTGACATCTGAGGTGTCAGGCGTGGTCCAAGATATGTGCAGGGAACTGCAAGCTCCAATGGAGCCGTTCATAGAGACAGGGCAGTATCTGGAGGCATGGTCTTGGAGCTTAGAGGGGAATACCTTTGGCCAACAGCAGATGCCCACATTTTGGACAACTGAACTTTTCCCTACTCCTTACGTCCAGGGCAGCCTACTGAGGTAGTCAGGGGGCCAGAAGGAGTCTTTGCCATAGCCGTCAGCCATCTTCTGCATCAGCTGTAGATACTAGATCACCTTTGACTGTAATGGCAGATGTCTCATGGACATCCCTACGTTGCCCAAGCCAATTCAGGGCAGCTACTCAACAGCCAAACACAGGCCTGCAGTGCTATGATGTGAGATGCCGGGGCCCTCCAGCACAAGTGCATGTGGCTGGCAGGGACCGCACAGGACCTACAGGAAAGGCATCTGCGTCCAGAGTGGGTGTGAGACAGACACTCCAGATGGCATGTCCGATTGCATCAGTTTCTGTTGGCCATCTACTGAATCCCACCACTGCAATGAGACGGGGTCTGACCCAGCTCCATCCAGTTGATGCAGAAGTTCATGCACAGGAAGCATATCCCACTGGGATCTCCACTCATTTGCCTATTCCCAAAGTCTGCTGGTTCTTCTTAAAGACAACCTCTTATTCACTCACTTGATGATACAAGCAAGGAACCGCCCAAGGATTTTCAGAGTTTTCCTGGGTCACAGGATGTCCACACCCAACGACATTTTCAGCAGCATCTGTCCTTCCTTGAGATCAGCTTCACCTCCACCACAGGCTCTCAGGGGCTGCAGAGACACCACGGAGAGCAAAGCCCTCTCCTGCCAGGACAGCAGAGGCCAGCCCTGCTTGCCTCTGGCCTCGGGGAGAGAAGATTTGCCTCTTTCTATGCCTTCACACTGACATCTGCCATCTCCTCCAGCATGTCTCTGGTCTCATGCAAAGCATGGGTCTTGGGTACTTGGTCCTGGTTTGCCTGTGACAAGTCTGAGCTTCTCCCTGGTGCCACGGCTGAGGTGCTGCAGCCCAAACGTGCATCAATGGCCTCAGCCTGGGGCACAGACCGCTGGAGAGCCGGAGTCCCAAGTGCCACTATAGACTCTTGGCATTGATGGAGTAAATGGTGAGGGGCGGTGGGACAGCTCACAGTGGTGCTGCCATGGTGCGTATGGGCTTTTCAGGAGAGGCAGGCCGGGAAGATGGGGTGGGGGATGACCTCCGTCTGAAGGAGCTTGTTGTACGTATGGTGCTCCTCTACGGGATGTGCAACAGGTTGTGTGAGCCTTGTGGGTGAGGGTGAGAGGACAGGCCACTTAGTGTGGCATCCTGGTGGGAGATGAAGAACCTGCAACCGGGGTAAGGAAGTGGACTACGCCTTCATTAATTAAGCAACCCAAGGAAGTCTCCAGATGAATGACCCCAGGTCTTACTGGGGACTTGAATGACTCTGGCGCTCACTGGAAGGGGTGCACAGCAGGGTGCATATTGTCCAGCAGGCTTCTGGGTCTCTTGGGACAACTTCTTTATACAGGTGCAAGGTGGGCCAACCAAGGTGATGCTGACCCGAATCCAGTCCCTGCAGAGGGAGGGCTGATCAGGGCTGTGAAAATGAGTGTGAGCCTGGGCTGTAGTGACCATGAAATCTCAGCTCACAAGGGGAATGAGAAAGGACTGCAGCAAAGTAGAGATGCTGGGTCTCTAGAGGAGACGATTTTAGCCTCCTCAGGGGACTTTTGTGGGCAATCCCACAGTAGCAGCAGCAGCACTCAAGGGCAGCAGAGCTGCACTGAACTTCTGGTCTTTCAGGACACCACATTCCACACAAAACAACTGTCCGCATTAACACACAGGAAAACAACCGGGTATCTCAGGACAGAAACTTGGCTAAAAAGGGACCTCATGAAGAAGCTCCATAGAAAAAAGAAAGCATCCAAGAGGTGGATGCTGGGACTCAAGGAGGGATTTAGAAGTAGGGATGGTTTCCTGGAAGCTAAAGCTTCCCAGTGTAGACCCTTGCAAGGGCTACAGGGACACCAAAAGGAGCTGCTGCTGCTGCTGCTGCTTCAGGAACAGTTAAGAAACAAAGAGAATGAGTGGCCACTGCTGAATTTAGTAAGAGCAGGTGTTGATAGGTCTGAGTTCTCTGTGTCCTTCTTGCCTTCGTCTCCTCCAGAAAGGTCTCTGAGGCTTTTCTACCTGGAGCAGGACTCTGGAGGAGAACAACCGTTGGCGAATTTGGATTAAGTCAGGAGTTACCTGAGGAAGCTCAATCCTTACCAGTCTGTGGGAGTGAAGGGGCAGCATCCCAGGGAGCTGAGAGAGCAGGCCGATGCCACAGGGAGGCCACTCTCCATCATCTTGGAAAGGACATGGAGACTGGGGGAAGTCCCTGCCAACCGGCAGCACCCAAACGCTGCATGTACTTTCTGAAAAAGACCCAAAAGGATGAGCAGGGGAACTAAAGGCTGTCCCCAGAGCACGTGCACTTGGATCCCATTTCTGGGGAGCATTAAGAGAAGGTGACTGGATTTACCCATGGTAGACTGTGCCTGCCCATCTTTTTTGCTTTCTGTGATGGAAGGACAGGATTGGTGGATGCGGGGAGAGCAGCGGTTGCCCCTTACCTCAAAGTCAGCAAGGCTTTCAGCATCATTCCCCACACTGTTCTGGTGTCCCAGTAAGGTCATTATGGTCTACATAGATGAACAGGTAGATGGTCAAAAAGACAATTGGACTTTCAGGCTTGGATGGGTGTGGTCAATGTGTGCTACTGTGCCTGGATGTGTCTATCTAACAGGGTCCTGCAATCTGTCCCATTTAATGCCTTTTTAATGATGCAGAGAAGATGAGAGAGTATTTTTTCATATGATTTCTAGATGACAGAGCACTTTGAGGAGAGCAGACACTACACTGGGGGACAGGGCTGCCGTCCCAAGGGACCTAGACAGGCTGGAGGCACAGAGGTAACCTCGCGATATGCAGTCAGGACAAATCCAAAGTCCTGCTCGTGAGGTGGACTGAGCCCCTGCAAAGCCAGAGGCCTGTGACTGCCGAGGTATAGGAAGCAGCTCTGCAGGAAAGGCTGTGGTGGTCTTTGGGTTACAGTAGGCAAACCATGAGCCGTTCAGCAAAGGCCAACGGCACCCTGGGCTGTATGAGCAGGAGCACAGTCAGTGGCAGTGATTATCATCTTCCTCTACTCAGCACACGTTAGACCGCATCCAGAACACTTTAGCATGTTTTGATGCACTGTAATGCCAGAGAGACATTGGCCAACTGGAGCCAGTTCAGTGGAGGGCCAGAAAGATGGTCATGGCTAGAGCACCTGCCCTGTTAGGAGGGGCTGAGGGAGCTGGACTTGTTCAGACTGGAGAACGGAGGGCTTTTGGGGGAGGATGGAACAGCCTTGCACTGCCTCGGTGCAGTTTCCAAGAAGACATTGCGGTGCGAGGCACAAGGACAAGAGGCAGCGGGCAACAAGAGAGGCTCAGGCTCGATATAGGGAGAAATTTTTGACACATGAGGCAAATCAGACCTGGGAAGAGCTTTTGAAGAGAATGTAGACTGCCTCCATCCCTGGAAGTTTCAAAGAGACATCTGGATAAAGCCACGAGCAACCTGGTGTGACCCTGCTTTGAGCACAATGTTGGTCTATAGACATCTTGCAAGGCCACTTCCAGCCTGAATGGAACTTTTGTCCCTTCCCCTTCATGTTGTCGACATTAGGGAAAGCACTCCGTACAGCTATTTACGTTTGACGGTGCTTTTCTAGACAGTCTTTAGCACCTAAAAAGGGAATCACACAATATCAGAACACTTTCAAAAACCACACTTGGTAGCAAAAATAACCTGAATTAAACCTTATCTATGAAGACAAAATCCAGCTGTGTATGGCCTGAAAAAACAGTGAGTATCCTCTCTCATTTCATCTTTCTCTTCTGACCACTTGTTCAGGCTTTTAGAAGACAGGAAGTTAATAGAGTTGAAATTCCTGGGTGCCCATGAGTGAATTCTCACCCTCAGCTTCAGCTGAATCCTTTCTACTTGGGCAACAGTGAAAGGCACAAGCTGTTTTGGTATGTGGGCAGATGCCCGATCCTTCACCCACCACAGGAGGGTCCAAAATAAGAAAATCACGGCCAATGGGGAAAGGATTAGCAGGTGTGCAGAGCAAAAGGATGTCATCAGGGCTGTGTGGGGTTCCTGTGATGCAGCCCTTTGCTTATTTTGTACTCTCTGTGGAGTTCCTGAGATGGTTGCTGGGGTATTTTCTTCCTTGGGCAGCAAATCCATGAAATAAGTGCCCCCTTTCATCACCTGTAGTGTCATGCAATTGCTCACATTGCTATTTTGATAGAGGATCGGGCAATCAGAAATGTCCTAACATGGAGACAAGGATATGGTGGGAAATGGTGTTGAAAGCCCTAAGGAACTCCAGGTAAATGAACCCCGCTGCTGCTCCCGTATCAAGAAATGCAGTCCTTTCATCTTAGCAAGGAATGAGGACAGTCAAGTGTGATCTGCCCTGGGTTCATCCAGTCACCTTCTCTTTCAGATACACAGAAACCAAATACAAAGGCATGTTCCATGCCACACAGACAACACAGGCTGACCTCACTATGATATCAGCTGGCTCCCTCAACACCCTTGGATACAGCCCTGCCAGTTCTGTGGACTGTTAATACTTGATCAAGTAACCCCTGGCTTGGTCCACATCCACTGCTGGTCTTTCTCCTCCAGAGTCCTGCTTCAAGGCATAAAGTCCTTGGAGACCTTGTTGGTGAAGACAGAGGCAAAGAGGACAAAGAGTACCTCAGACAGTTCTGCATCTTCTCTGGCAAAATTCAGCAGTGCCCACACATTAATTTTGTTGATTCTCCTTGAACTGTAACTTCAATACTAACAGCTCATCTTGACGCCCTTGGACATCCAAGCAAGTATCAACTCCACAGGAGCCTTGTCTTTCCTAAAGCCCTCCCTGTTTCTAAATTCCTCCTTTGAAGTGAGGTCCTCTATCCACACCCTCCGTGCTTCCCTTTTTCGATGGAGCATCCCGACAAGGTGCCTGTTTAGCCAAGCTGCTGTCCTGAGACGTCCACTTGTTTGCTGGACTATCGGCATGGACGCTTTATGTGCTTAGAGGATGCTGCCCCTGAAAAGCCGTTGCACTGAATGCTGCTCCCCTTGAGTGATACTGCCCACTGAACGTTCCCGGAACGGGCCAAACTCTGCCACTCTGTGACCTGGCATCTGCGCTCTGCTCCTCTCCTTCCTCACTCCCCTTGGGAGCTGAGACTCCAGCATTTCTTAGCTATGAGAGCCAAGGCTGACAAGGATGAGACAGCTTTTCAGATCCAGGTGAGCATCACGTTTCTTGGCGCATCTGCCAGCTGTGCTGAAAAGCCGATGCAAAGAACCTCCAGACACCAAAAGCAGCATTTGCACAGTGCTGTCCTGTGAATGTCAGGGGGTGGTGGGTTGACTTTTGGCCACCAGGTGCCCACCCAGCCTCTCTCTCTCATCCCCACCTCATTCTTCACTCTCCTTGGTGCCTCCAGGGTACTTTCTCTCTTACAGCTGCTGCACACTGGGTTTTATCCTTTCTGCAAGAGGTTATCACAGAGATGCCACTGCAACGGCTTATTGGCTCAGCTTTGGGCAGTGGCTGGTCCATTTTGGGGCAGCTGAGAGTGGCTCTCTCCAACATGGAGTCAGCTCTTGATCGCTCCTCACCTAAGCCTGCCATAACTGTCAATGAAGGTCTGGTGGAGAAGAGAGAGAGCCTTAGCTCTCCCAATGGCAATGACTCCGTTTGCTCAGAGGAATACCTCTATAAGCTGTCCTGGCCATACTGAGCAGGGACAGGCTTCATTATTCTAAATGTGGGCATCTACTGTCACTTCAGCTGGCCAAAGGAAAGTCCCACCAGCCTCCAAACAATGAACCAAGATGCTGCCCTGTCCTTCTGAATTGCTCCATCAGAGCTCAGAGTTACCTGCACATGTCTTGGACACCCTCTGGTACCCCAGATGTCACCTGTGGTTTCCATGGGTACAGGAGGGACAGGAAATGTCTCCCTTTGACTGTCTGGGTATTCTGTCCATAGTGGGACAAGAAGAGGGGATTCTTTGACCTAACTCTGTCTCTTCCCCAGCTCAGAGCAGAAATATCGGTAATGACTTCAGGTTTTTTCACAGCAGGTTCCTCTGGAGCCCCAGGGACATTCTCTGAGGGAGCCCAGAGGGGCAGAGAAAGTGCTGCCTTGGGCTGGTCCTCTGCTGCTGAGCTGGGCTGGGCTCCTGGGATGGAGGGAGCTCATGGCAAGCGGGCAGCGCTGCAGAGAGACAGCTCTGCCCAGGAGCAGCTCCTCTGCAAAGCGCAGCAGGGCTGAGGGCACTGCCTGCAGGCACTGAGAGCAGACAAGAGGAACGAGAGAAGTTAAAGGCAGTCTGGGCTGGGAGGACAAGTGAGAGCTCACCAGGGGAGAAATCTTCCCAGCCCTTGACATGGTAAGTCTCTGGCTGCAGGGCAATGCAGATGAGTGCCTGGAAGCCTGTACTAGACCTGGCCCATGCCACCTCTCATAGGATCTGTCAGGATGGCTCTCCTTGCTTTTCTCAGGTGTGGAGGAAAAGGAGGACGTGCTCCAGAGCAGGGCTTCCCTGCTGCACCATCAGAGGCACAAGGCAAGACAGCTCCCTTGTCTTGACGATGGCTGCAGGGCTGTGAAGGTGGGCGTGCAACCAGGGTTGTCCAGGTCTGTCCTTCCGAGCAGGGTCCCTGCACCCCCGGGGACTGTGTGCTGGCGCAGGGACTCTGCTGCCTGCCAGGGAAAGGGAAAGGGAAAGGGAAAGGGAAAGGGAAAGGGAAAGGGAAAGGGAAAGGGAAAGGGAAAGGGAAAGCTGTGGGTGGAAGGAGAAAGCCCCAGCATGGCAGGGCAGGGTACGGTCCTTCTGCTGTCGAGAGAGTGCTGCATGGGTCAGGGCTTCTCACAGCTTCAGCTCTCCCTCGGGACATTTCTAAGGGGACTTCTCAAGAAGCCCATCAGGTTAGTGGCTCCTGGAAAGGGAAGGGCTTTCCTGAATCTTTGTCTGGTTGTCCGGGGTTGGCACTGGAGATCAAACTTCCTGTTTCTGCTTAGAAGAAGGCTTTGCGACTCCTAGACTCTTAGCCTGAGAGACAAGTAACTCTGGGAGAAGCACCTCAAAGCGCTGTTCCCAGCTGCCTCCAGCCAACGCAGCAGCAACAACTTGCCCTTCGCAGCCCCATCAGGTTTCTGAGATCTGGTCTTTAGCCCCTGCAGAGGCAGAGAGGCCCCTGGGCAGTGCCCTGCCCCTGGGAGGTGTTTGCAGGCAGAGGTGAGCACACAGCAGGAGGGATGGGGTTTGTGAGCACTGACAGGGAGTTGGGCTGGGGACAGGGAGGTGACGGCTCCTGGCAGGAGCAGCTCCAAGCAGCAGAGACACGGGCAGGGAGTGAGAGGGAGCTGCTGCCCGAAACGCTGGGGAGGGGGATGTGGGCACCTCCCTGCTGTCCCTGCACTGCAGACACCTTCCCCTGAGCAACTCCTCCCTGGTCTCCTTTCCCAGCCTCAGCAGAGCCTCTGCCCTCAAGCCCATGGGCTCTCGGGCGTGCATTGCCTCTGGAGCAGCCAGAGCCCAGAGAAGGACAAACCCCTGATGTCCAGCAGTCTTGGTGTGTCCCTCCTCCCTTGGCAGCAGCATGGTGGCATGTCACTGCCCACCCCTCCTGCCTGTGCTGCCCTTCCGCTCACCCTTGGATTTGCCTTCTCGGTGCGGAAGGGGGTGGGGGCTGCGGTGGCAGGTTCATCTCCTGTTGGGACAGCGACCCTTCGGGTCCTGCTATGCAGATGTGTCTATGGGAGCAAAGTGCCCAAGTCTCCTCCGGGCAACCTCAGGACCTTCAGCTGTTTCCCTGGGGTGTCCTGCTGGGCTGCAGGGTGCCCTCCAGAAGGGCACAGCTCTCCCATAGTATCTCTGTGCTCGCAAGGATCCCCATGGAGAAGACACCTCAGTGCTAAGGCTGTAGAAATGCTTCTGGGCAGCTGAACGTGGGCAGATGGAATGAACTCTTTGTGTTCCTGTTTGGAAGGGGAGAGATGAGATCCTCCTCAGGTACCCTCTCAGGTACTCTCTCAATCTGCTTGGTGAACCTGGATTTCTTTGCTCTCAGCAGCACCCTGTTTCTTTTCAGAGGAACACCTGGGGTGATCATCCTCCAGCTCCAAGCTGCCAGCACAGGGCAGCTGAGAACAGGGCTGATGGGCAGAGCAGCTCTCCTCTCTCAGCACTGTGGAGGAAAGTCCCTTTGCCTCGCAGGACCCACAAGATTTCACTTGGAGTGCCTTAGAAATGTCAGGGATTTCCTCCATCCCAAACCACTCCACTTGCAACTAGAAGAAGAGAAACAACCCCAAATCCCCTCAGCCCTCTTCTGCACTTGGGCAAATTGCAAACCACAATGCTGAAAAGATTTTTGATATATCATGAGTGCATTTAATTGGACATCACCCTGCATTCCTAGTTCCCTCTCGCTGCACGGCAAGAAGGACTCCTCAGGAGCCCATTGCAGAGTCCTTGCTCCCAATGGCACCCTCAGCCAGCAAAACCCAGAGCTCAAGTAAGAGAGCTGCAGAGAGGTCTTCCAGAAAAAGAAAGAGTCATAATGTGGGGTTGCAATGAGACTTGTAATATCTATTGCTTGGAGCAGTCCAGCCTACCTCAGTACTGCCTTCTCTTCCTCTACAGGTAATGACACCCAGAGGAAGCAAATGTTCAACCATAGCTCCATCTCTGAGTTCCTCCTCCTGGCATTCGCAGACACACGGGAGCTGCAGCTCTTGCACTTCGGGCTCTTCCTGGGCATCTACCTGGCTGCCCTCCTGGGAAACGGCCTCATCATCACCGCCATAGCCTGTGACCACCGCCTCCGCACCCCCATGTACTTCTTCCTCCTCAACCTCTCCCTCCTTGACCTGGGCTCCATCTCCACCACTCTCCCCAAAGCCATGGCCAATTCCCTCTGGGACACCAGGACCATCTCCTACGCAGGATGTGCTGCACAGCTCTTTCTGTTTGTTTTTTTCGTTTCAGCAGAGTATTGTCTTCTCACCATCATGGCCTACGACCGCTACGTTGCCATCTGCAAACCCCTGCACTACGGGACCCTCCTGGGCAGCAGAGCTTGTGCCCACATGGCAGCAGCTGCCTGGGGCAGTGGGTTTCTCTATGCTCTGCTGCACACGGCCAATACATTTTCCCTACCCCTCTGCCACGGCAATGCTGTGGACCAGTTCTTCTGTGAAATCCCCCAGATCCTCAAGCTCTCCTGCTCAGATGCCTACCTCAGGGAAGTTGGGCTTCTTGTGGTTAGTGCCTGTTTAGGATTTGGGTGTTTTGTTTTCATTGTGGTGTCCTATGTGCAGATCTTCAGGGCCGTGCTGAGGATCCCCTCTGAGCAGGGACGGCACAAAGCCTTTTCCATGTGCCTCCGTCACCTGGCCGTGGTTTCCTTGTATGTCAGCACTGGCATATTCACCTACCTGAAGCCCCCGTCTGTCTCCTCTGCGATCCTGAATCTCATGGTGTCACTTCTGTACTCGGTTTTACCTCCATCTGTGAACCCCCTCATCTACAGCATGAGGAACCAGCAACTCAAAGACGCACTGAAGAAGCTGTTTCAATCAGTAGTCTTTCAGAAGCAATAAGCTGCCTGTGTGTCTTCACAAGGTATTTCCAATATATCGGGGGAACCCACTGTGCTTTGGTTGTTTTATCTAGGATAATTATATTTTCCAAGGAACGTATGCATCTACGCCACTTCTCCAGAGGCACAAACGCAGTCTTTCTGACCCACATGTCTTTGCACATGTGTCTGGCACAATGGCCCAGCGGGCCTCCCTTCTCACATCTCTGTAATAAAAAGGCATTTTCTCAACGCCAGGGTCTGGAGGCTGGGTTCTTCTTCCAAAGCTGAGGTCAGGAACAGGCTAATGAAATTGCCCCCACGAGGCTGTGCTGCTGTGCTTGGTTTCTCCATGGGCTGAGGGGAGGTGGGCATGTGGCGATGTGTTAGAGAATGCGACCAGAGTGAGCTTTCACTGGTGGCCTCACTAATCTGTGTCCTGGAGTCGGCTAGCATGGAATTAATTTTCTTTCTAGTAGCTGGCATAGTACTGTGTTTGGGATTTAGGATGAGAATAATGCTAATAAGACACACATGTTTTGGTTGTTGCTAGGCAATGTTTACACCAAGGCAAGGACTTTTCAGCTTCCCATACTGGCCTGCCAGTGAGGAGGCTGGTGGTGCCCAAGGAGCTGGGAAGGGGACATGGCCAGGACAGCTGACCCAAACTGGCCAAAGGGATATTCCATACCATGTGACATCATGCTTATTTTATAAATGGGGGAAGCTGGCCGACAGCTGGGACCACGGCTCGGGAACTAGCTGGGCATCTGTGGTCTGGGGCTTGTGCGCAATTGTGCTGCACATCACTTGGTTTGTATATTGTTTTTTATTGTTGTTGTTGTTATTATTTGCTTACTTTTTCTGTCATATTAAACTGTCTTTATCCAACCCAGAAATTTTACCTTTTTTTCCTGATTCTCTCCCCCATCCCACTGGGTGGGGGCAGTGAGCAAACAGCTGTGTTGTGTCTTTAGCTGCCTGCCAGGTTAAACCGCAATCGGCCACTTCCAGCACTGCCCGCTCTGCACAGGTCTATGGGTGAGTTGTGCTGCACGGCCATTTCCTTCCTCCTGCTGGGCTCCGTGCCTGTACGGGGGGAATAACCAGACCTGCTCGACATCTCTCCTTGTCCAGACCCTGGCAGACCTGGAGCAGGGATGTCTGCTAAACCTCACATGGGATGCGGACAGGGTTGGGTAGGTTCCAGGACCTGGAAGAGGCTGTCTCAAGTAGGAGAGTAGTTCAGCCCACTGCTGAACGAGGACGGTGATCTCATGAAGAGGAGACACGGATGGGGTTCAGGGACTCAATGCCTTTTTTGCTTGAGTTTTTACTGTCAAGGTCTCTGTGCTCAATGAAGGGGTTCATGGAGAAGGACGTCACGTATTGGCAGGAGCCTCATGAGATCCCAGAAGGACAAGTGCCAGTTTCTGCCCCTGCAGGGGACTCACCCTAGCAATGGCACAGCCTGGGACCTGCCTGGATGAGACCAGCCCTGTGGGAAAGCTCTTGGTGGTCAGCGAGCTGGACAGAAGGCAGCCGTTGTGCCCTGGCAGCAAGGGAGGCCACCAGCTGTACAACCAGGAGCATGGCCAGAAGACTGAGGGCAAAGAATTCTCTGGAATACTCCATCCACATTTCAGACCCCCAATTCAGGAACGATATTGCCAAGCTGGAGTGGGTTTAGCAAAGGGCCCTCAGGACAACCCGGGACTGAAGCACTTTGCTGTGAGGAGAGGCTGAGGGAACTGGGCTTGTCCAGCCCAGAGCAGGGAAGGCTGGGAGGGCCCTCATTCCAGCCTGCTCGTACCTACAATTAGGTCATGCAGAATGCGGAGCCAGGCTCTTAATGATGGTGCATGTTGGGAGGAAAAAACCAATGAGCGTTCAGCCTGGAGATAAAGACAAAGATTTCACCGTGAGGGTGAACTCCTCACTCCTGGGCTCTGCCTTCCAAACGAAACCCCCTCCAAGATGAAGTCCCAAGTGGGGTTCTGAGGCTAACTTGGCCCGAGATACCCTCCCGACAGTGAGGTGCAGATACATCCAAGCAAGACTCAATTACTTTAACCTCCAGTGAGTCCAAAAAGGCCTTGCAGAGACATGGAAGAGGCTGAGGATCACATTGCCACACGTCCCTCCTCCTTTCCTGGTAGGATCTTTCCCCAGGTCTCCCTGGTCCTTGAGTCTCCTAGCAGCCTCTGTGGCAGCAAAGCTTCACCCATGTGAGAGCAAGATGCAGCTGGGGAGCACTAGTGCCAGTTGGACACAGGCGAGTGCATGGGACCAGAGGGGATGCACCCGAGGGGTCTGGGGGAAATGGCTGGTGTCATCGCAAGGCCGCTGTCCTTTGTCTTTGAAATGTCATGGCAATGGCGGGGGGGAATGACATAACAATCATTGTTAGAAAGTCCAACCAATGGCCAGTTTCTAGAGGCATCCCTCACTGAGAAGTGCCGGGGGCAATGCTGTCTGACCCCTTTAGTGATGGCCCGGACAATGGGACAGAGTTCAGTCTCAGCATGTTTGTGGATGACACTGAAGTGGTGGGAGCCCTCCATTGAGTAAGGGGTGTGGAGGGGAACTAGATGATGCCCAGAAATATCTCCCACATTTAATTACTCAATAAATCTTTACCTGGAGTTCTCTATAAAGACAAAACAGGTAGAGGAAAGAGAGAGGGCAGAGAGGCTGAAGAAGAGATGGGAAATATGTCGATATAGATATAGTATATTTTCAGAACAAAATTTCTCCACTCAGAGCACTGGTAGGAAAAGTATTTTGATAAACAACTGCATATGAATATGCTGGCAGAGGGAAATTACTGTAGTGTACTCATGTGGTCCTCCTAAATTAAAAAAAAAAAAAAAGAAAAGAAAAAAGAACTGAGCCCAAATAGCTGACATTCTGAAAAGGAAGATTGTTTTCAGGTATTTTTAGAATAATTTTTAAGTAGGTTTCAACTTGAGACTAAGACCTACATTCAGGTCTGGATTCATTTGCCCACATAGAGAGGCCGTTGCTGTCTGAGCTGCCCTGGCTTACAGAAGTGCCCATAAGGTGCTTGGAAATGTGACCCAGGGCTCCCTTCTGGAGCATTAGCTGGTCACCAGGAAATCTCCAGGCATCTCGGCTGAGACAACTTCTTTCTCTCCATTTACTCCAAAGGCAAGTCTAGACATCTGCATTGAGGTGCCTGGTGTTGGGTAAGGACAACCTCATCCCGTTCTTCACCTAAAATAGAGCGCCAATCCACATACCCCCGAGGGAATGTGAAGGCAGTGGGTCTTGCTGATTTAGGGACTCCTTCCAGAAGTGCTGGAAACACAGATATGTTGGCCATGGAGAAGCAGAGCGTTTCACTGAAGATGGTCACCCTTCTTCTCTGTATCAGTCGAGAGAGCTCAGCCCCTCAGAGTGTGACTGGCTGTGTGAAAGGGCGAGCAGTGGCAAGGAGAGTCCTGGGCAGGGAGGTTTTAGGGCACTGAACTCCACATGAGACACAGATATATTGTTGTTAATGTTAGAGGCCTGATTATGGCAGAACGGTTCAGAAAATGTCCA
Source organism: Grus americana (assembly GCF_028858705.1). NCBI lineage: Eukaryota > Metazoa > Chordata > Aves > Gruiformes > Gruidae > Grus > Grus americana. The sequence continues at coordinate 36,067 of NW_026561644.1, forward strand.
AAATTAAAATGAAGCAACAAAGAAATTAAGGAAACAATTTAAAGAGAAGGAAATGTTCTGCTTCTGTGGTGCGCTGACCCTGGCTGGAAGGCACCTGCCCACCAAGCCCCTCTATCACTCCCCCTCCTCGTGGGTGAAGAGTGAGGACAGGGAGATCACTCACCAATTACCATCACAGGCAAAAGAGACTC
>NW_026561645.1:0-10235 GCF_028858705.1 Grus americana
TTTTGAGGCTTGAATCTCGAAAATGGCTAGAGAGCAGCTAAGACGCATTTCGGAGTTTTTGGATGCCTAAAGGAGCGTGCAGCTCCAGGGTGTGTAGGGCTGTGAATGGGGCCATGGTAGAACTTTCAGGAAAGAGAGAGCATTCGGAGATGGCAGGTTTCGCCTGGGCGCAGAGCTCGGAGGTTTTTAATTTTGACGGCCGAAGGCGGGTGACAGACTGAGAGCCGCTCTGTCGCATGTCGGAATTTTTTGGATGCCTAAAGGAGGCTGCAGCTCCAGGGTGAGTAGGGCTGTGAATGGGGCCATGGTAGAACTTTCAGCAAACACACAGCTTTCGGGGCTGACAGGTTTCGCATGGGCTCAGGGCTTGGACGTTTTCAATTTTGACGGCTGAAGGCGGGTGACAGACAGAGAGCTGCTAAGATGCATGTCGGGGTTTTTGGATGCCTAAAGGAGCGTGCAGCTCCAGGGTTAGTAGGGCTGTGAATGGGGCCATGGTAGAGGTTTCAGGAAAGACACAGCATTCGGGGTTGGGAGGTTTCGCCTGGGAGCAGGGCCCGGACGTTTGCAGTTTTGAGGCTTGAATCTCGAAAAATGGCTAGAGAGCAGGTAAGACGCCAGTCGGAGTTTTTGGATGCCTAAAGGAGCCTGCAGCTCCAGGGTTAGTAGGGCTGTGAATGGGGCCACGGAAGAAGTTTCAGGAAAGAGAGAGCATTTTGGGGCTGACAGGTTTCACCTGGGCGCAGAGCTCGGACGTTTTCAATTTTGACAGCCAAAGGCAGGTTACGGACAGCGAACCGCTCCATCTCATGTCGGAGTTTTTGGATGCCTAAAGGAGCGTGCAGCTCCAGGGTGAGTAGTGTGGTGAATGGGGCCATGGTAGAAGTTTCAGGAAAGACACAGCATTCGGGGCTCAGAGATTTCGCCTGGGAGCAGACCCGGACGTTTGCAGTTTTGAGGCTTGAATCTCGAAAATGGCTAGAGAGTTGCTATGTCGCATGTCGGAGTTTTTGGATGCCTAAAGGAGCGTGCAGCTCCAGGGTGTGTAGGGCTGTGAATGGGGCCATGGTAGAACTTTCAGGAAAGAGAGCGCATTCGGAGATGGCAGGTTTCGCCTGGGAGCAGGGCCCGGATGTTTGCAGTTTTGAGGCTTGAATCTCGAAAATGGCTAGAGAGCAGCTAAGACGCCAGTCGGAGTTTTTGGATGCCTAAAGGAGCCTGCAGCTCCAGGGTTAGTAGTGTGGTGAATGGGTCCATGGTAGAGACTTCAGGAAAGAAACAGCATACGGGGCTCTGAGGTTTCGCCTGGGAGCAGGGCCCGGACATTTTCAATTTTGACGTCCGAAGGCGGGTGATGGACAGAGAGCCGCTCCGTCTCATGTCGGAGTTTTTGGATGCCTAAAGAAGCGTGCAGCTCCAGGCTTAGTAGGGCTATGAATGGGGCCTCGGTAGGTGTTTCAGGAAAGAAAGAGCATTCGGGGCTGGCAAGTTTCGCCTGGGAGCAGGGCCCGGACGTTTGCAGTTTTGACCGCCAAAGGCAGATGACGGACAACGAGCTGCTCCGTCGCACGTCGGAATTTTTGGATGCCTGAAGGAGCGTGCAGCTCCAGGGTGTGTAGGGCTGTGAATGGGGCCATGGTAGAGGTTTCAGGAAAGAAAGAGCACTCGACTGGAAGGTTTTGCCTGGGAGCAGGGCGCGGACATTTTGAATTTTGAAGTTGAATCTGGAGAATGTCTAGAGAGTTGCTATGTCGCATGTCGGAGTTTTTGGATGCCTAAAGGAGCTTGCAGCTCCAGGGTGTGTAGGGCTGTGAATGGGGCCATGGTAGAGGTTTCAGGAAAGAAACAGCATACGGGGCTCTGAGGTTTCACCTGGGCGCAGGGCTCGGACGTTTTCAATTTTGACGTCCGAAGGCGGGTGACGGACAGAGAGCCGCTCCGTCTCATGTCGGAGTTTTTGGATGCCTAAAGGAGGCTGCAGCTCCAGGGTTAGTAGGGCTGTGAATGGGGCCATGGTAGAAGTTTCAGGAAAGACAGAGCATTCGGGGCTGGCAGGTTTCGACTGGGAGCAGGGCCCGTACATTTGCAGTTTTGAGGCTTGAATCTCAAAAATGGCTAGAGAGCTGCTAAGACGCATGTCGGGGTTTTTGGATGCCTAAAGGAGCGTGCAGCTCCAGGGTTAGTAGGGCTGTGAATGGGGCCACGGAAGAAGTTTCAGGAAAGACAGAGCATTTGGGGCTGACAGGTTTCACCTGGGCGCAGAGCTCAGACGTTTTCAATTTTGACAGCCAAAGGTAGATGACGGACAGCGAACAGCTCCATCTCATGTCTGAGTTTTTGGATGCCTAAAGGAGCGTGCAGCTCCAGGGTTAGTAGGGCTGTGAATGGGGCCATGGTAGAGGTTTCAGGAAAGAAACAGCATTCGGGGCTCAGAGATTTCGCCTGGGAGCAGGGCCCGGATGTTTGCAGTTTTGAGGCTTGAATCTCGAAAATGGCTAGAGAGTTGCTATGTCGCATGTCGGAGTTTTTGGATGCCTAAAGGAGCGTGCAGCTCCAGGGTGTGTAGGGCTGTGAATGGGGCCATGGTAGAACTTTCAGGAAAGAGAGAGCATTCGGAGATGGCAGGTTTCGCCTGGGCGCAGAGCTCGGACGTTTTTAATTTTGACGGCCGAAGGCGGGTGACAGACTGAGAGCCGCTCTGTCGCATCTCGGAATTTTTTGGATGCCTAAAGGAGGCTGCAGCTCCAGGGTGAGTAGGGCTGTGAATGGGGCCATGGTAGAACTTTCAGCAAACACACAGCTTTCGGGGCTGACAGGTTTCGCCTGGGCTCAGGGCTTGGACGTTTTCAATTTTGACGGCTGAAGGCGGGTGACGGACAGAGAGCTGCTAAGACGCATGTCGGAGTTTTTGGATGCCTAAAGGAGCGTGCAGCTCCAGGGTTAGTAGGGCTGTGAATGGGGCCATGGTAGAGGTTTCAGGAAAGACACAGCATTCGGGGCTGGGAGGTTTCGCCTGGGAGCAGGGCTCGGACGTTTGCAGTTTTGAGGCTTGAATCTCGAAAAATGGCTAGAGAGCAGCTAAGACGCCAGTCGGAGTTTTTGGATGCCTAAAGGAGCCTGCAGCTCCAGGGTTAGTAGGGCTGTGAATGGGGCCACGGAAGAAGTTTCAGGAAAGAGAGAGCATTTTGGGGCTGACAGGTTTCACCTGGGCGCAGAGCTCGGACGTTTTCAATTTTGACAGCCAAAGGCAGATGACGGACAGCGAACCGCTCCATCTCATGTCGGAGTTTTTGGATGCCTAAAGGAGCGTGCAGCTCCAGGGTTAGTAGGGCTGTGAATGGGGCCACGGAAGAAGTTTCAGGAAAGAGAGAGCATTTTGGGGCTGACAGGTTTCACCTGGGCGCAGAGCTCGGACGTTTTCAATTTTGACAGCCAAAGGCAGATGACGGACAGCGAACCGCTCCATCTCATGTCGGAGTTTTTGGATGCCTAAAGGAGCGTGCAGCTCCAGGGTGTGTAGGGCTGTGAATGGGGCCATGGTAGAACTTTCAGGAAAGAGAGAGCATTCGGAGATGGCAGGTTTCGCCTGGGAGCAGGGCCCGGATGTTTGCAGTTTTGAGGCTTGAATCTCGAAAATGGCTAGAGAGCAGCTAAGACGCATTTCGGAGTTTTTGGATGCCTAAAGGAGCCTGCAGCTCCAGGGTTAGTAGTGTGGTGAATGGGGCCATGGTAGAGACTTCAGGAAAGAAACAGCATACGGGGCTCTGAGGTTTCGCCTGGGAGCAGGGCCCGGACATTTTCAATTTTGACGTCCGAAGGCGGATGATGGACAGAGAGCCGCTCCGTCTCCTGTCGGAGTTTTTGGATGCCTAAAGGAGCGTGCAGCTCCAGGCTTAGTAGGGCTATGAATGGGGCCTCGGTAGGTGTTTCAGGAAAGAAAGAGCATTCGGGGCTGGCAGGTTTCGACTGGGAGCAGGGCCCGGACGTTTGCAGTTTTGACTGCCAAAGGCAGATGACGGACAACGAGCTGCTCCGTCGCACGTCGGAATTTTTGGATGCCTGAAGGAGCGTGCAGCTCCAGGGTGTGTAGGGCTGTGAATGGGGCCATGGTAGAGGTTTCAGGAAAGAAAGAGCACTCGACTGGAAGGTTTTGCCTGGGAGCAGGGCGCGGACATTTTGAATTTTGAAGTTGAATCTGGAGAATGGCTAGAGAGTTGCTATGTCGCATGTCGGAGTTTTTGGATGCCTAAAGGAGCTTGCAGCTCCAGGGTGTGTAGGGCTGTGAATGGGGCCATGGTAGAGGTTTCAGGAAAGAAACAGCATACGGGGCTGGCAGGTTTCACCTGGGCGCAGGGCTCGGACGTTTTCAATTTTGACGTCCGAAGGCAGGTGACGGACAGAGAGCCGCTCCGTCCCATGTCGGAGTTTTTGGATGCCTAAAGGAGGCTGCAGCTCCAGGGTTAGTAGGGCTGTGAATGGGGCCACGGAAGAAGTTTCAGGAAAGACAGAGCATTTGGGGCTGACAGGTTTCACCTGGGCGCAGAGCTCAGACGTTTTCAATTTTGACAGCCAAAGGTAGATGACGGACAGCGAACCGCTCCATCTCATGTCGGAGTTTTTGGATGCCTAAAGGAGCGTGCAGCTCCAGGGTGTGTAGGGCTGTGAATGGGGCCATGGTAGAACTTTCAGGAAAGAGAGAGCATTCGGAGATGGCAGGTTTCGCCTGGGCGCAGAGCTCGGACGTTTTTAATTTTGACGGCTGAAGGCGGGTGACAGACTGAGAGCCGCTCTGTCGCATGTCGGAATTTTTTGGATGCCTAAAGGAGGCTGCAGCTCCACGGTGAGTAGGGCTGTGAATGGGGCCATGGTAGAACTTTCAGCAAACACACAGCTTTCGGGGCTGACAGGTTTCGCATGGGCTCAGGGCTTGGATGTTTTCAATTTTGACGGCTGAAGGCGGGTGACAGACAGAGAGCTGCTAAGACGCATGTCGGAGTTTTTGGATGCCTAAAGGAGCGTGCAGCTCCATGGTTAGTAGGGCTGTGAATGGGGCCATGGTAGAGGTTTCAGGAAAGACACAGCATTCGGGGCTGGCAGGTTTCGCCTGGGAGCAGGGCCCGGATGTTTGCAGTTTTGAGGCTTGAATCTCGAAAAATGGCTAGAGAGCAGCTAAGACGCATTTCGGAGTTTTTGGATGCCTAAAGGAGCGTGCAGCTCCAGGGTTAGTAGTGTGGTGAATGGGGCCAGGGTAGAGGTTTCAGGAAAGACACAGCATTCGGGGCTGACAGGTTTCGACTGGGAGCAGGGCCCGGATGTTTGCACTTTTGAGGCTTGAATCTCGAAAATGGCTGGAGAGCCGCTCCGTCTCATGTCGGAGTTTTTGGATGCCTAAAGGAGCGTGCAGCTCCAGGGTTAGTAGTGTGGTGAATGGGGCCATGGTAGAGGTTTCAGGAAAGACACAGCATTCGGGGTTGGGAGGTTTCGCCTGGGAGCAGGGCCCGGACGTTTGCAGTTTTGAGGCTTGAATCTCGAAAAATGGCTAGAGAGCAGCTAAGACGCCAGTCGGAGTTTTTGGATGCCTAAAGGAGCGTGCAGCTCCAGGGTGTGTAGGGCTGTGAATGGGGCCACGGAAGAAGTTTCAGGAAAGAGAGAGCATTTTGGGGCTGACAGGTTTCACCTGGGCGCAGAGCTCGGACGTTTTCAATTTTGACAGCCAAAGGCAGATTACGGACAGCGAACCGCTCCATCTCATGTCGGAGTTTTTGGATGCCTAAAGGAGCGTGCAGCTCCAGGGTGAGTAGGGCTGTGAATGGGGCCATGGTAGAGGTTTCAGGAAAGAAACAGCATTCGGGGCTCAGAGATTTCGCCTGGGAGCAGGGCCCGGACGTTTGCAGTTTTGAGGCTTGAAACTCGAAAATGGCTAGAGAGCAGCTAAGACGCATTTCGGAGTTTTTGGATGCCTAAAGGAGCGTGCAGCTCCAGGGTGTGTAGGGCTGTGAATGGGGCCATGGTAGAACTTTCAGGAAAGAGAGAGCATTCGGAGATGGCAGGTTTCGCCTGGGCGCAGAGCTCGGAGGTTTTTAATTTTGACGGCCGAAGGCGGGTGACAGACTGAGAGCCGCTCTGTCGCATGTCGGAATTTTTTGGATGCCTAAAGGAGGCTGCAGCTCCAGGGTGAGTAGGGCTGTGAATGGGGCCATGGTAGAACTTTCAGCAAACACAGAGCTTTCGGGGCTGACAGGTTTCGCATGGGCTCAGGGCTTGGACGTTTTCAATTTTGACGGCTGAAGGCGGGTGACAGACAGAGAGCTGCTAAGACGCATGTCGGGGTTTTTGGATGCCTACAGGAGCGTGCAGCTCCAGGGTTAGTAGGGCTGTGAATGGGGCCATGGTAGAGGTTTCAGGAAAGACACAGCATTCGGGGTTGGGAGGTTTCGCCTGGGAGCAGGGCCCGGACGTTTGCAGTTTTGAGGCTTGAATCTCGAAAAATGGCTAGAGAGCAGGTAAGACGCCAGTCGGAGTTTTTGGATGCCTAAAGGAGCCTGCAGCTCCAGGGTTAGTAGGGCTGTGAATGGGGCCACGGAAGAAGTTTCAGGAAAGAGAGAGCATTTTGGGGCTGACAGGTTTCACCTGGGCGCAGAGCTCGGACGTTTTCAATTTTGACAGCCAAAGGGAGATTACGGACAGCGAACCGCTCCATCTCATGTCGGAGTTTTTGGATGCCTAAAGGAGCGTGCAGCTCCAGGGTGAGTAGTGTGGTGAATGGGGCCATGGTAGAAGTTTCAGGAAAGACACAGCATTCGGGGCTCAGATATTTCGCCTGGGAGCAGACCCGGACGTTTGCAGTTTTGAGGCTTGAATCTCGAAAATGGCTAGAGAGTTGCTATGTCGCATGTCGGAGTTTTTGGATGCCTAAAGGAGCGTGCAGCTCCAGGGTGTGTAGGGCTGTGAATGGGGCCATGGTAGAACTTTCAGGAAAGAGAGAGCATTCGGAGATGGCAGGTTTCGCCTGGGAGCAGGGCCCGGATGTTTGCAGTTTTGAGGCTTGAATCTCGAAAATGGCTAGAGAGCAGCTAAGACGCCAGTCGGAGTTTTTGGATGCCTAAAGGAGCCTGCAGCTCCAGGGTTAGTAGTGTGGTGAATGGGGCCATGGTAGAGACTTCAGGAAAGAAACAGCATACGGGGCTCTGAGGTTTCGCCTGGGAGCAGGGCCCGGACATTTTCAATTTTGACGTCCGAAGGCGGGTGATGGACAGAGAGCCGCTCCGTCTCATGTCGGAGTTTTTGGATGCCTAAAGAAGCGTGCAGCTCCAGGCTTAGTAGGGCTATGAATGGGGCCTCGGTAGGTGTTTCAGGAAAGAAAGAGCATTCGGGGCTGGCAAGTTTCGCCTGGGAGCAGGGCCCGGACGTTTGCAGTTTTGACCGCCAAAGGCAGATGACGGACAACGAGCTGCTCCGTCGCACGTCGGAATTTTTGGATGCCTGAAGGAGCGTGCAGCTCCAGGGTGTGTAGGGCTGTGAATGGGGCCATGGTAGAGGTTTCAGGAAAGAAAGAGCACTCGACTGGAAGGTTTTGCCTGGGAGCAGGGCGCGGACATTTTGAATTTTGAAGTTGAATCTGGAGAATGTCTAGAGAGTTGCTATGTCGCATGTCGGAGTTTTTGGATGCCTAAAGGAGGCTGCAGCTCCAGGGTTAGTAGGGCTGTGAATGGGGCCATGGTAGAAGTTTCAGGAAAGACAGAGCATTCGGGGCTGGCAGGTTTCGACTGGGAGCAGGGCCCGTACATTTGCAGTTTTGAGGCTTGAATCTCAAAAATGGCTAGAGAGCTGCTAAGACGCATGTCGGGGTTTTTGGATGCCTAAAGGAGCGTGCAGCTCCAGGGTTAGTAGGGCTGTGAATGGGGCCACGGAAGAAGTTTCAGGAAAGACAGAGCATTTGGGGCTGACAGGTTTCACCTGGGCGCAGAGCTCAGACGTTTTCAATTTTGACAGCCAAAGGTAGATGACGGACAGCGAACAGCTCCATCTCATGTCTGAGTTTTTGGATGCCTAAAGGAGCGTGCAGCTCCAGGGTTAGTAGGGCTGTGAATGGGGCCATGGTAGAGGTTTCAGGAAAGAAACAGCATTCGGGGCTCAGAGATTTCGCCTGGGAGCAGGGCCCGGATGTTTGCAGTTTTGAGGCTTGAATCTCGAAAATGGCTAGAGAGTTGCTATGTCGCATGTCGGAGTTTTTGGATGCCTAAAGGAGCGTGCAGCTCCAGGGTGTGTAGGGCTGTGAATGGGGCCATGGTAGAACTTTCAGGAAAGAGAGAGCATTCGGAGATGGCAGGTTTCGCCTGGGCGCAGAGCTCGGACGTTTTTAATTTTGACGGCCGAAGGCGGGTGACAGACTGAGAGCCGCTCTGTCGCATCTCGGAATTTTTTGGATGCCTAAAGGAGGCTGCAGCTCCAGGGTGAGTAGGGCTGTGAATGGGGCCATGGTAGAACTTTCAGCAAACACACAGCTTTCGGGGCTGACAGGTTTCGCCTGGGCTCAGGGCTTGGACGTTTTCAATTTTGACGGCTGAAGGCGGGTGACAGACAGAGAGCTGCTAAGACGCATGTCGGAGTTTTTGGATGCCTAAAGGAGCGTGCAGCTCCAGGGTTAGTAGGGCTGTGAATGGGGCCATGGTAGAGGTTTCAGGAAAGACACAGCATTCGGGGCTGGGAGGTTTCGCCTGGGAGCAGGGCTCGGACGTTTGCAGTTTTGAGGCTTGAATCTCGAAAAATGGCTAGAGAGCAGCTAAGACGCCAGTCGGAGTTTTTGGATGCCTAAAGGAGCCTGCAGCTCCAGGGTTAGTAGGGCTGTGAATGGGGCCACGGAAGAAGTTTCAGGAAAGAGAGAGCATTTTGGGGCTGACAGGTTTCACCTGGGCGCAGAGCTCGGACGTTTTCAATTTTGACAGCCAAAGGCAGATGACGGACAGCGAACCGCTCCATCTCATGTCGGAGTTTTTGGATGCCTAAAGGAGCGTGCAGCTCCAGGGTTAGTAGGGCTGTGAATGGGGCCACGGAAGAAGTTTCAGGAAAGAGAGAGCATTTTGGGGCTGACAGGTTTCACCTGGGCGCAGAGCTCGGACGTTTTCAATTTTGACAGCCAAAGGCAGATGACGGACAGCGAACCGCTCCATCTCATGTCGGAGTTTTTGGATGCCTAAAGGAGCGTGCAGCTCCAGGGTGTGTAGGGCTGTGAATGGGGCCATGGTAGAACTTTCAGGAAAGAGAGAGCATTCGGAGATGGCAGGTTTCGCCTGGGAGCAGGGCCCGGATGTTTGCAGTTTTGAGGCTTGAATCTCGAAAATGGCTAGAGAGCAGCTAAGACGCCAGTCGGAGTTTTTGGATGCCTAAAGGAGCCTGCAGCTCCAGGGTTAGTAGTGTGGTGAATGGGGCCATGGTAGAGACTTCAGGAAAGAAACAGCATACGGGGCTCTGAGGTTTCGCCTGGGAGCAGGGCCCGGACATTTTCAATTTTGACGTCCGAAGGCGGATGATGGACAGAGAGCCGCTCCGTCTCCTGTCGGAGTTTTTGGATGCCTAAAGGAGCGTGCAGCTCCAGGCTTAGTAGGGCTATGAATGGGGCCTCGGTAGGTGTTTCAGGAAAGAAAGAGCATTCGGGGCTGGCAGGTTTCGCCTGGGAGCAGGGCCCGGACGTTTGCAGTTTTGACTGCCAAAGGCAGATGACGGACAACGAGCTGCTCCGTCGCACGTCGGAATTTTTGGATGCCTGAAGGAGCGTGCAGCTCCAGGGTGTGTAGGGCTGTGAATGGGGCCATGGTAGAGGTTTCAGGAAAGAAAGAGCACTCGACTGGAAGGTTTTGCCTGGGAGCAGGGCGCGGACATTTTGAATTTTGAAGTTGAATCTGGAGAATGGCTAGAGAGTTGCTATGTCGCATGTCGGAGTTTTTGGATGCCTAAAGGAGCTTGCAGCTCCAGGGTGTGTAGGGCTGTGAATGGGGCCATGGTAGAGGTTTCAGGAAAGAAACAGCATACGGGGCTGGCAGGTTTCACCTGGGCGCAGGGCTCGGACGTTTTCAATTTTGACGTCCGAAGGCAGGTGACGGACAGAGAGCCGCTCCGTCCCATGTCGGAGTTTTTGGATGCCTAAAGGAGGCTGCAGCTCCAGGGTTAGTAGGGCTGTGAATGGGGCCACGGAAGAAGTTTCAGGAAAGACAGAGCATTTGGGGCTGACAGGTTTC